>NC_049979.1:18072585-18122969 GCF_000003815.2 Branchiostoma floridae | reverse complement strand
CACAGTGGTGGTGTTGGCCATGTAATTAGCTTGTAATTCCATATTGTATTGTAACCAAAACATCCTCTTCCAATTTTTGTGTGTGTGCTTCTAGTAGTGTCCATTGTTTAAGATAAATTTATTTTCTGTACAAGAAGATTGATCATGGTCATGTCCATGGAATACTCTCTCCATCTTCCCATACTATGTTTTAGGTTAGTTGCATCTAAGATGATCTATACCAGTCACCATGTCTATCTTTCAGCAAGGAAGGGTTTCCACATATAAGCTTGTGTATTACCTAACAATATAATCGGATGAACTTGAATTTAAACCTGTCGACCTGTTTGTTGTAACATTCAACAATGACGTGCTATTTCATCTTGCTTTATATGTATTGTAGTATCCACAGATATTTAACATAATGTTTTTTTTAAATATAACGTTGATATTTAAGAAGTAATTGTTATATTGCTAACTTTTGAAATATTTTAGATGAGGTAGGTGACACAAGAATGTGACCATGGTGTAGCTCACAAATTCCTTAACCATAGCACTGTGTCGCAACAAGGAACTTTCATATCCTTAGTCGCAATGGTTCATCATCACTAGGCTAGCCACTGAACAGTAGAGTAGAGTTCTTCAGTTGGGTAGGAGTAGCACTCCAGTTGGAACCACTTCTCTTGACCTCCTACTTGATTCTTCAATCAGCTTACTGTCATGATAGCTCTGTGTGGACTGTCCAGTGATCTATAATAGGACTTTGGTCCTTACAAATCTTCGCAGGTTTGAAATTCCAGTGCCAAGCTTTCATATGTTACCTTTCTTCTTTTTTTTTCAGGAAAAGACAATAATACTGTTCAGCTCACAATCCTCGCATATCCGAAAATTGAAGTACAACAATAGCCTTTTATTCTATGGTATGCTTCTCTCTCACTGTCTTTAGAATCACCCGAACAATATGTTTGTCCTCTGGAATGAGAAAAATTGGGACAACACCTATTTTTATGGTTAACACGTGGCCTACATGCTGTCTGTGACATGCCTTGCATCCCTGTGTTGATTGAAAGTGAAAGAATAGAGGATGAGGTGTTGATGGCGATACCGTTACGTGAATGCTAAAGTATTGTACTGTCCCCGTACTTGTCTGTCTACACTTAACTAAACGTATGACTTTCAGAACTCAGTGTGACACTTTTGTCAGCTTGCTTCAAACTTTTACCAACTCTTTGTTGGGCTAAGTCTTGAATTCTGAAAGAAACGTTCTCAACAGCCCTTGCTCCTATAATAATAAATTTCCTGGTGATTGAAATGACATATTATTTCCTGTGACAAAAGGGTATTACATGTATACAATGCATGTGTTTGAACACTCATAATAGGTACACAACACACTTGAGATCTCTCTGTGGCTAGCTACAAAGGGAAGGCCATGCCCAGCCCAGTCAGAGCTATGTTGGAAGTATGTCCCTGTGACGTAGGTGTTGAACAGGTGTGCTGATGGATCTGCTGCTGCCGTGTCTTCTCCATTGACATCCTGTCATCACTACTTACGTCACAGTGTCTGGAGGGCAAGTTGTGGATCACCTGTGTTGCTAAGGGAACAATCTGAAGAGCCTGTGGTGGCTCTGATGTAAGGGTTAGCGAGGTTAGAATTGTCTAGGGCCAGGGTGATGTTAATGTTACATTTGTACATTTACATGAACATGGGAGTAAAACCATGTATTAAATGTCATGTCGTATTTCAGTGCCATGGGCAAGAAAGAATGATGGGAGAACAACTGTATATATTGGATTGGGTTATTTAATAAATTGGCTGACAGAAGCAAAGGAATTCAAATATAAATTTAAAGAGGATGCCATTGTAGTAAACAAGAAGGGAACTGTAGATGTTATATCAAAATGATTCTCTGGCAATTTGGCTTAACTCACATTATTCTCAGTTGCTCTGTGAAATAAATAACAAGTCACTGCACTAAAATAGCCAACATTAAGCCCGTTGCTGTGTATGGAATAGCAACTCCGTTCAACAAAGAGACACTTTCCATGTTGCATCTTCAGGTACATTAAATAGCCGTGCAATAGAGCCTCATCAAGGAAATGACATGGACACTGATTTGTTCTCATGGTGAAGCTTTATTCAGAACAAGTACTGTTTTGTTTTGTAAACTGAGTCCCTGACGTATTAACAAATAGGTGGGCAGATAACAATGCCAATAGCCTACTAAAGATAGATAAGAGCCTACTGGAACTGTGCTGTAAAAACACCTAGGACCCAGATGACTAGCCTCCGTAGCAGTCTCCGAACGGGGCTGCTTTTTGGGGGGGGGGGGGCAGTTAGCAACTTTCAACGTTCGCGGCCTGGAACCGGGGCAAAACTCCCTTCCACAGCAAACTCCCTTTCCCAGCATAAGAGAACCTAGCCAACGTTGAAAATCATGAACTGGTCCTCTGACAGACAAACTAGACCTTCGGGTATGACACACCAGTAGGGATACCAGTCAGTAACTGTAGTTGTGATGCCGGATCAAGAATTTGTGGTTTACATTAACCACACAGCGACCAGCACAGTGTTAGTCCAGCAGCTGACACAATTATCTGTCTCCGTGCCATCTCTCCCACTGTGGGATATGAACCTCCTTTGTATCACCTGTTTACCCCCTAGACAGCAGTGCCTCTTCTCCAGCAGCTGGTAAAACAAATGTCAGGTGCATGATACAGGTGGGTGGTGGGGTCTGACAGGGTTCCTTTGGCCTTTGTTCCTTGCCTGACTGAGGGAGTATGGCAACTGTGATGGGTCTCAGCTAGACATGTACCTTTTCTCATGTCTGTTTCACTCTACTGGTACATCAATGTGGACAATTGCAGTAGAGCTTGCAAAAGTTTACTCAGTGTTATTCTTGTTATTAGAGTCACCAATGTTCTTGATGCAGGAACCGGTATTTCTTTGTTTTCAGGTAAACAGTATGGTTCCTATTTTCCTGGTACGGTACCGCCCCCATCCAGTCACCCACTGACGTCAAAGAGTTTACTTTACTTGAATATAGCAGTGCAGTCGTGCATGCAGTCATGGGCTGTTGAGTTCACTGCCACAAATCCTTTTTTCTTAGAACAAGTGTTGGATACAGAGTATGTTTACATTTTCAGAAATACATGTATCCATATTCAATACTTGATAAAGTAGCAGCAGCTTATACTCTAAAATGGAAACAGATCTTGTGTTGCTACAGTGGTTTTGACGTGTCATATTTTTGTCAGTAATAAAAAATTCTTGTAATAAGTTTCGAAAATAAAGATTTATGTTATGATTTTACATATGCTTGAGATTATTTATGTGTGTGTGTGGCCCTACAAGAATAATACCATTTTTTCAACATAAGGTTCCGGTTCGGAGTTTTTTTTTAGGATTTGGGGCCGATTTGACTGTCTCTGGGAAAAGCACTAACGCTTCTCAAAACACCGTTTTTCGGATAATTCAATGTTTCCGATGGAAAAGGGTGTGTTGTCGCTGACCGACAGACTCATTTGACATTTTCTGTAGAAATGTTATTTTTGGTAAAAACCATCAAAAATATATGCTTTTCATAAAAAAATTGCTAATTTGGGGCCATATTTTACAGGCCGCTACACGGAAAAAATGAATTTTCCTGGGATAATGACTCATATGGCAATGAAGGTCAAGACTTCTTCTGTATACTGAGTAAAAAGGAAAAAAAGTTATCCGATACGTTTTCCGCAAGCTCCGATGGCGCTAAAACACCCAAAACGCACATAGAACGCATGATCTGGGTAATTAGGCGACGAAACGCTTTACCGCTATCGCGCGCACTAATACCAGGAAGTGTTCGCCGCACGATCAAATCTCCGACACCATAAAACGCTACGAACAACAAGCATTTGGAGAAGTATAAAAGATTATAGACTTTTAAAGCGATAGCCGAAAAATCTAGAGCTAAAACTATGGAGACAACCTCTGATTTGCGTCTTATTCTTAGGGACTATTTAGATATCTGGACACTTGAAATTCCGAACTGGAACCTTAAATCAAATCTGCACAGGCACACTAGCACCACCACAGAGACACCTGTCTCCTAGTAACTGTTGTTCCAGGTATTGTCCAGAACCCTGATTGTACTCTGTTGACGTCAGGGCACAGGTGTGAGAAGGAAATGACCAGATAGTATCTTCTAATGGCCTTGTTCCTGTTCCAGTCCATGGGCTATTCTGAACATGTTGATAAATTTGGCCTAGTTTGCTTTCCTGTTCTTCTTTTGTGCATTGATTTACTCACCTTTTCAGTCAGTGAAAGGGTGCTTGCTGTTGAATAAGGAAAAAAAATCACCAAACTCTAATCTCTGAGCCTGATATTATATGCATTGTTCATGTATGATATCTAATATATCAATGAAAAGTATTTTCAATTGGAACTATATTGTTTTATACAGACCGTCATGAAACTATATGTGTGACATGTGAAATGTAACATGCCAATCAGTTTGGGAAAGTTCATCTTTGAAGGAATTGTTCATTTCTGGTAAATATGTAACCTCTTATTACAAAGCCCAATGAATTAAGATGGACATATTTGTATACTTCTGCAAGCCTATAGGGTTTTACAAAATATTTTTTTGGCCAAACAGCCCCTTGATACATTCAGTGACAGTTAAAGGACTGTTGACATTCAGTGGTATTTAAACAATCAACAGAATACTCCTGAAGGCCACCAGCCTTTTGTTTTTGCAAGAATTTGCAGGGTTCCCAAACTTCCCATGAAAGCTCTTTGAATATGTTTATATAACACTAATCTTTAGATAATTACCAGTAGGTTTGCTGTTTGTTTTACTTAGATGAAGCACAATGAAATCTTGTTACAAGCTAGAAAACATTTATTCTTTGTCTAATAGGTAATTAATAGCTTCAATGCCTCACAGTTTGAGACAGACCACCTTCATTGATTATCAGGCATTGACAGTACAGTTAACTATCATAGGTTAACTTACAGTTCAACTAATAAATACATGAATTATTTCTCTGTTATACATTTCATGAGTTTTAAATCTGTTAACTGGAGGGGCCATTGGGGCCAATGTCCGACAAGGTTGCTAACAGTATTGTTATGATGTTATGCATGGCCAGGGTGTATGCACATGTTAGTTACTATATGTCAGAAAAGTTGTAAGGGAAAGATTGCATGATTATGTAATATTTTGAAAAATGATTGTGGTACTTGTACAACTACAAGTAAAATTTTGGTATACAGTGACATCAGATCAATAGACTACTGTAAATGCATTTAAGTTCGCAGGGACTTAATTTCGCGGTAGCCGGTAAAAGGACTTTTTGCGGTGGTTTTAAGTTCGCGGTAACACCGTAGACTGAAGTCAAATACCACAATAGAAAAAATGTTCGCGGCGGATTTAAGTTCGCGGTGAAGTGGTCACCGCGAAAACCGCGAACATTAATCCACCGCGAAAATTTCTGCATTTACAGTATTTAAATACTTAGGTTAAATTTCTATGTTCTCCCTTCTGATCTATAGACAAATCACATAGCTGACGACATTGCTGCTACTTTTCTTCAGAAAAAAGTCTTAGTTCTCTTTTTAGTAACAAAGACACTACATCAGCATATGACGCATGCAACTTCAATTGTCCCCCATTTACTGTATATTTTCTTGCTTGTAATCTCCTACCCTCCATTTAACGGTGTTTCCTTTGGTTCCCATAGTCTGTAATGAGCTTTGTTGGTTGATAATTGTCAGTTTCACGTGGTAGTCCAGACATAATGAGCATTGGCGGCTGGGAGTTCTTTGATGTTTTGTGTCCCTAATCTGTGATTATGTAGGAATAGACTGCCTTTTCCTCCCAACGTGTGTGTCCAAGGGGTTAGAAGGCTTTATGATAATTTGATGAACAAACATATGATAGAGAGGCAATACTGCATTTGATGACTGGCTGATTTTTCTCTAGTGTTGCTTCCATATAGTGACATTCATGTAGCACATTTGCACAAGCTTCCACCAACTGGTACATCCAAGTAATAGAATTATGTACCTTGTACTTTTCTAGACCTTGAAACAAAATGATGATGGAGTATTTTCACCTTTGTAGACCAGTTTGGTCAACTGCAAACTCATCAAGCCTTGAGTGGAAAGTTCTCTTGTCTCCAGGCTGCTTTCCACTGTTGAGGATACCTATCATTATCTAGCACTCTAGGCAAAAAACCCTCATTACCAAATGGTAGGGGGTAGCTTTCCCTTACATGTGCGTGTACATGTTCACGTAATGACAGGCTAGAGCAACTCATCTACTTGGTTGTCACAATGGTAATATTCTTTTCTTTTAATGGGTAAGTAAAAGGAGACTTCAGGAGGCTCTGGTACCAGTGATTGAAAAAGGAAATTTGCCACTTGAAAAATAGAAAAATAACAAAAGTGTAGGGTGTGGTTACCATGCTGGAGGAAGTCGTTAACTCTGTGGCTTTATCAGTAATGACAAGTTCAAAATCCTATCTTACAGAATTTCCCCTTTTGTATGATAATAAGCAACTGCAATATGTAGTAATTATGAAGATTGCACACTTGATAGGCCTAGTTTGACGCATGTCTGTGAAGGTGAAGGTCTGCTGTACTGTAGCATGGACTTCAATGTTGGCACTTGTACAGCTGCTTGTTGAAGCCACCACAGGGCTACTACCACAGGGCTTCACTGCACTGATGACTCAGCAGAACACATCTGTTATATGTTACAATTGTGGAAACATTTTTAAGAAGGAAATATCCTGCTCCATGTTCCATCAGTACCTCTGAATGAGAGGAAAACAATTGGATCCCCCAGCAGGAGTTGTGTCCTTCCTGCTTTCCTAGAAGTTGGATGTAACTGTTGCTGGTACATCCTTGGTGTTACTGGCCAGGTCCAAGCACCAGGTCATCAACCTCTTGTAGGCTGGTCATTCACCCCAGCCTCAGGCTAAGTTGACAGTATACTAGCCATGTGAAAAGTTTGACTGCTGGAGGTCACATGTACAACAAAAACAAAACAGAATAAGCACCTCTAGTAATGAATAGGTAACATCTGTAAGAGGAACAGAGGCAGCTTAAAAAAAAGTCAGTGGGAAATTTGACACATTTCCATAAAACTTTTCCCTGAAGCTTTTGATGAAACATCCAATAGTAATGGTCAGGTTCTCAGAAGAACACTGCAAAACTTCATGATCAGTGGCATTTGACAGTTGTCCTGCTTTGTTGCAGAAACAGGATTCATTGTTTTGTCGTATTGTATACAAAATTTACAAAGCAAGGTTGAATACACATGTATAGACTGGTACCATTAACTGAACTAAGGTCTTTTTTAACCTCCTTGCTGTAACAAGATGCACTTGCAACCAAACAAAAGTGTCAAGTAGTTTCAAGTTTTGCAGTAATTCTACTTGGAAAAAGTTAGATAGAAAGATATATCAGACATGTCAAGTTTAGTTTATGTATGGTCAAGCAGTAGCCCAGGATACCTTGGGTAACACACTCCTTTGGAGGCATTGGCGGGCAGAACATCAATCTTATCCAATTGTAAGATTTTAAGCCTGGGTACCATCCTGTGCAGTAACTGCTGACTCAACCTTTTTCGCTTACTAAGCCCTGGAGCCTGTTCATCAGGCTTTGTATCATCAAGCTGAGAGCAATTTCTGCACAGTACATTAATGAGCATGGCCTTGATGTCTACAGAAACATTGTTGTGAATGCTTCCATGCCCCAAAGAACATGTAAGGCAAATACCAGTCCCTCATGTCACCCTCTAAACTGTGCTTGTTCAGATCGGAGCACTCCAGCCCATTTGAAAGGTCTGTTTATGTTTGTGTATTAGGTACCGGGCACTCCAATGTACTTGGGAAAGGTCCTTGGCAGCTTTTAGTACACTGACCAATCAGCAGACTGTGATGTCATTAGCCTGGGCCTAGTACCTTCAATACAGTACTTTGTATTCCAGCCAGAGAATATGTACTGGTACTTTATAAATTTCTTTGGGCTATCTATGGACCACAAGACTCTTCTAATGTTACATTATATGGACTGAGCCTTACCTGAGGGACTGTATAATATACATACTGTAATATCACAGTATTTAGAAAATCATAAAGCTTTATATTTCATTTGGGTACTAATATTGTCTCCCAAGCTACAGTCAGGTGGTTATGCTGAAATTGCCACCTGCTGTCTCACTTCTGTATCAATTCATGGTCATCAAAATCCTTGTTATGTTACTGTTACAGAGCCTAAACCAGATGAGCCCAAGATTTATAGACAGATTGTGATGTTGAAATTAGCTCACATCTTTTTGTCATTTTCATTAGTTTTAATTGTTAAAGAACCTCATGTGAAAACTGAACAACAAACAGACGACTAGCCCACTCCGGCCCCTACAGTAACATGATCTGTAATACCTCTTGGTACCAGCGGGTGATGATGTCATCAGCTACCAGGAAGTACGTATAGAAAACAGGAGGTGAACTTCTTGGAACCTCCTGTTTGTGGGAGAAACTTTATACACCTTACATTAGGTGTGTCTATTCTGTGGGGTTAATGGGGACAGTGGAACTGGTCCAGGTTCTTGAACTTGTTTTCTACCATGACTTTCATGAAGTGCTGTTGTTATGTGGAGTCTTGGCTTAGCTGACTAAGGATGTATATGCAGACACAAGGGGGGGGCATGTTGGGCTGTTTCTGTTTAGTGAGACTGCCTTATATCTGTAAAGACATATCATATGGTATGCATCAGCTGAGTCTGACAATCTCACTGAGAAAGGTCATTTCCAGTCTCCATTGAAAGGATGTCCTATAGACAGAAATTAACTGCCCAGTTAACATTACATGCTTGGCAGTCTTTTTGTCTTTTAATATCAGAGGTAGATTTTAAAAAGGACAGTCAACACTGAAACAGCTCCAGTTCTTTCCTGCCATCCAAAGTCAATTCTGATGCCATTGATGTTTAGTACAACTTATATTTCAACTTGATTTTGCTTGAGGCAGCATTGCTGCAAGCTGTACATTATAATTAGTCTGTGATTATTCAATATACTTGCGCAGGATTCTTGCTGTGTTTTGATAGTGAGAGCTGTACAGTGCCATCTGGATACAGACCAATTTGGGATATCGTGTTTTCATGCCTCCCCCAAGTCTGCACAGGTGTAGGTTGGTGTGCCAAAATAGATGCTGACTAAAAGTAAAGGGAAGCATTTTTTAACTAACAGTGGCAGCTTGGCTCTTAGTTCATTGTCTACAGCACCAGAGAAGATTTCTACATGTATAAATAACAAAGCACCCGAATGTACTGAACTGCCTTTTCCCCCATTTCCCAGAATCTGGGAACTGCCATTTAAGAAACGAGTAGCATATTTGGAGTAGCCTTGCTATCAGACAGGTGGTTATCCAATTTTATCACACCCATACTGGGATGGTAGATCACATGTCTCTCAAATGAGGGCACTAAACTGTGTATACTAAAATGGAAGATATTTCCCATATATGGAGAATGATAAAGAACCCTGCCCAATTCTCCCAGGAACAGGTGGACAGCTGTTGTCAGCAAATCTTCTCTTCTGCAATCAGTGCTCCTGTTGCTGGAATCATTTTGTTTAAACAAGCAGGTTAAAAAATAGATTTTAAAGAAATACAGTAAACAATATTCTATTTGTACCATGGAAGGTAAGCTGTACCGGTAGTACACATTTGTAAAACATGAGGTAGGCCCCCTGCCTGGGTCTGTCATAGGGAACAGGAACAAGGACAGGGTTAGATCCGGCTGGGGGATGATGTCATCAGGAAATAGCACAGCCTTTATTTATAAACGTCCCAAGGTTTTATGCAAATCTACAGAGGTTATTTCAAGAGATAGTTTGTTTTCCCAGTGGTAAATTGATTTTAGTAAGCATCACACATGAAATTAAATGAATAAAATCATGCATTTAGGGAAAATGTAATCCAATACATTGATATTTGTAACATATGAGGGGGAAGTAATCTAGTCTTGGTGATTCCAGACATGATTACCAGTATGATATATTTGTTTATAGCAAAGGGAAATAAACATCTAACTATTCCTCATGTGGATATTTTGATACCCTTATTCCAAAAGGCCAATGATACAGAAATTTGTATTTTATTTTTCAACAGGACATTGACATGCAATCCTGAATAGATGTCAACAAAATGTACATTTCTCTAAAATAAGTCAAAGTTGTAGAATGTACATGTATAAAGAAATGTGGCAGTGATGGCATTTTTCTCTCCAAAATACTGCAATAGCTTTCAACAATCCAGAGAATATCCTGGCAACCCAACCAGTCTGTGATGAACTCCCCAGGCTCAGTTGGATCCCAAGTGATAATTTTATTAGGTTCCATTAACATGTGGCTGGCAATAGTAGAATGATGTCATCTCCCTGTAGGGAACTCCATTAACTTAATAGAGGGGTGAAATTCCCTCCCTGCCCTGTCTGTTCTCTAAGCTACTGCACAATTAGGGAGGAGCACTGATTTGTTATGTAAACACAGCAGTTCCAACATTGGAGAAATAACCTTTTTGCCTTTCCTGATATTTATATGTCGGCTACTACAAGGAAAACAGTTTAGATCTGATTCCAAAAGCATCTGTATCAGATGGTAAAGACATTTTCTAAGGTAAACATGATAACTTTTAGTAATCACTCCTTGAAAGCTAAAAGTAAGGAGATATTTGGGGCAATATTCTAACCTCCTTGTTTGAAACCATGGGACCACAAATCTTATAGTTTGTCCTATACACATGGAATAAAGAAATTTGTTCACTTGTAACTTTAAACATTTTCTTAGGTCCCAGTTGTCCCATAGAAAAGTTAACTCAGGGTCACAGGAAGGAATGTGAATCTTGGCATGGAACTTGGCATGGCAGTTCCAAATTGTGTTGCATGCCAGAAGGCATCAACCTTATACTGACCAATGAAATTACAGGATTCCAGAGGGAGGTGTGATAATGACAGTTGTGTTCAGACTGGCATGTGCTATTTTCAGACGCTCCTGTCTGCGATGAAGGTCTCCAACCCAAGGTTCACTAGGCCACTGAGTTTGGGATTGGAGAAGGTGTTAAATTTGCACAACGTGACTTCTCACATTATTGTGCAGCAGTACTAGTGGGCATGCTTACCATTCTTATCTTAAGTACACTGATACTTGTCCTATTTCATTGTTGCATTTTCATTGTACTGGTATCAAAAAGATACACAGTCAACAGTTTTACAATACACAGATAGATAAACAGTCAAAGTCCTGGCATCTAAAGCCTAGAATTTAATCTTCTTTCATAATGATGAAAAGTCTTTATGGTTCAGAATTCAATGCTTTCAAGGCATTTTCTTTATTGCACCCTTGTTTGGGCTGTTCGAATAGACAAGATAAAATATTTCTCTGTTTGATATTGAATTCTATACTATAGTCTTTATCTGACTGGCCTTCTATTGTACTGTAGATTGCAGCAAGTTCAGGACAACTTCTGCATATGTAACATACTGTAAGCATGCACAGGGCAATCAGTCCAACAATCATCATTTGTTGGGGTGTATACATAACAGTGTCAATCTCTAGAGGTACTGATTTACTCTGGGACTGTCTTAAGCAAACAGAAGGTGAGCGAAACAAAGGCCCTTGTGGTACAAGCAAGCTTATGTTATAATCATTGCCTCATCAGATACCTATGCTATGCCAAAGCCAAAAGTATGGTGCTACAAACTTTGTCACACAAAATCAAAGTAACTATTGAAAAGGAAAAGTGCTACTCTACCAGAACTCTTTCCTTTGTTGTACAATTTGCATAATCAATAAACAGAACAGAGTACAGTGTTCACTTCAAGCTGGCATGCCGCTCACTTTTAGATTTTCTGCTAATCTTTGATATGTAAATGTTATTTTGTCACAGTGAAACATACTTCAAACTTCCCTGTGTTTCAGAGTATTAAGAAATACTGGACATGTTTCTGAAAAGAGCCATATTTAAGTAAAACCATATCACAAATATGTGGATTTTATCTTTGTTCAAAATCTGTTGACATTTTTGGAAGGAACTACCTGTTATACAAGCAGTCACTCTCCAACTGTTCTCAGTCCTTGACAAAGATACAGAGTTCACAGGAAAGGTATGAATAGCAGCTTGATTTTGTCTGGAGACAGTTTGATTTTTGCACTTTGGCACACTTCAATCCCACATCAGTCAAACTGACAATCACCTCTGAAGTTCTGAAGTCTTTCATCTAGAAATCTCACACTCTTAATCAAATAATTTTCCCAAAGAGGTTTTGTATGAGCCATGATGAAAGGTTCATGACCAACAGATCTCACAGGCACAGCCCTCTAGCAAATGTTGACTTTTCACACTTGGGCTAACCAGCTTTGGACACCCAAAGCTTGACGTATTTACTTATGTTGGCGGCACAGATCAAAGGGTCTGGTGTTTGCTCTTCAAGTCTAATTGGACAATCAGCAGCTCTTGTCATATTTGGCACCAATCTTTACTCGGCGCCAGACGGCAAATATATGCCTGGTACATGCTTAGATTTGCCGTGCTCAGCTAGTCTGGATTCTTCACGCAGGGTTGCAGGATGGCTTCTTGTGGAGGTTCCTGAAGTGACTGATGAACTTTGAGTTCCTTACCCAGGAGTGGCTGTCTGAAACTTCTTTCGGGGGGTTCTGAAGTATGCAGTGGTTCTGCCAATGACCTAATGTTGGGGGGTATTAAAGTCGTTCAGCCAACAAGTATTGTAAATCACTAAATGTTACAACACCAAGCAGTACTGGGCAATATGTCACTCTTTGAAATATTGCTTTACTTTCAAGTATGTATTCACCAGACTACTCAATGGTAATAGAAGAAGTTAGTCTGAGTTTTTTTTTTCTACATATCTGGACTATAGTACTTACATGATAAGGATCTTTTTTTATAATTTCGTAGGCTGGCATTGTGAAGAACTTGTGGTTTATTTTTTTGTTAAGTTGTGGCACATACATGTAGCTCTAATTATTTGTACCTTCAATAATGATTATTAAATGTACATTCTAATTTGTACAGAATACATACATATTTTAATTCACAAATGGCTTGTACACAATTTATATATGTTGTGACAATGTATACATGTCATTTCATGGAGACCTCAACAGTTTATTCTTGCAGGCAATTTGTATTTGTTTATGTGATTGAAAGTGTCGAGTCAGCTATATTGGAGCAATGATGAATCATATGATCAATTGCTCTTTGGTTCTTACTGAACTTGCTTGAAAAGTTATCAAATTAATAGTGTTATGTTGACTTACTTGTATCAGGGATATTGCTTCATAACTTCAAACTTGTTTTCTGGGTGAAAATGTTGCTTGTGGTAGGTTGTGGCATGTAGTTATTGTGGAATTAGGTATTGTGGTATGTAGGCATGGCACCTTTCTCCTGAGGGCAAACCTGCTGTGTTACACAGTGCTGTTCTGTCAATCACAGAGCAGAAGTACAGGGTTTGTTCACAGAGTGTGACACTTGTTTTCCCTCACTTCTCTCCCCAGGCACTTTGTGCAGCAGTTCGTAATTTGTTCTGACACACGAGAACCCCAGTTGACACTGTAGGATTCTCAGAAGTTCTCTGCCTGCCTGGCAAAGTTGAGTACAGAAATCACAGCTGTTATGTGACAGGTGTTACACCATTTTGTACATTTCAAATTATTCTGTTAATTTTGATACCTGTAGGTTAACTCAGTCTCAAACCAAATTTCAGTTTTGTATATCAAGGGTTATATAATAGCTTGATACTGGGACAATTAAATAGCAGGTAAATATATTTCTGCTCTCTATATGCTCCAAAGAGAATTCTGTTTTCTCTCTATTTCACAGACAAGACATATCACACAATCAGAGTAGTAACTCTGCTATGCTATAGGGACAGTTAAATTGCAGGTAAAGATATTGATTCTGTGCTGTTCGAACAGCCAAACAGAAATGTACAAGTGATGTTGCGAGGCACATTGATATAAGATGTTGCTCTGTAACTTGTCAAACGTATCAAATGATGATGCAAAATATTTGCCTCAACAGGATGCAAGCATGAACCTCCTGGTTCTATTAAGAAGTGTTTTATCAGACCATACTGTTTTGCACATGTGGCTGCCTGGCACCTCCCATGACCTTCTCTAACACTCTTTACTTATAGCCTATCAATGTCGCAACCGGAATTGTTGGCATGTAACGCAATGATAAGAAGTGTATATATAGGGTCAGGTTAGGTTATGCACACCTCCTGATCACGTTTACTTCTTTTTTTTCAAAGCAATTATATATTCTCTATTACTGGCTTTTAACTTAGCTAAGTTTTCAAATTGAAAGAGATAGTACATTTGATGAGCAAACTGATTATGCAAGATATTCACATTCAAAGGAAATTGTTTTGGTAGACCTGGGGAAAACATATACCATCCTTGCTCTGAAATTACCTTTTGATTAGATCATGCTAAATGGACTGAAATACTAATGGACAGATTCCTGAAAGGTGTCTAAAGACAACCATTGCACAATGATACACATTTATTACAACATGAGTATTGATTGACTTTAGTTTGCTCAATGATTAAGTAGGTTGAACTTTAGTCTAGAACCTTAACATGAAAAGTCCTTTTGCCTAACAATTATGTTCATTATACTGATTTTTCAATTTATTAGTCTGTAAATGTACCGTACAGTATGTACTGTACTATATAGCACTGTGAATAGCCTGTGTTGCATATGTTTGGGGCTTTAATGTTATAGAATGCAGTTCCCATACATTTCATGTTTTTCCTGTGTCAGAGTTTTCTGGACTTAGTGTTTCATCGCCATCAACCAGTATCAGCCATTTGATATGGCTCCTCAACAACTGCTGAGCTACATTGATGACTCATTGTTGACTGAGAGGAGATGATGGGCTGGAGAGAGATGGCTTGTCTTCCCAGTCCACCAGACATGCTACCTTATGTGCATGCAATGACCTAATCCTGCCATATCTGCCAAACCCTCCATAACTGGAAAATGGGAACACATACAGTCTGTTACCTTTTCAAACAATTTGGACATGTACCTTATTGGATTCTTCCTTATCTCCTGCAGGATTAACCTACTCACCAGGGCCACAACCTTTAACCTGAATTGCTGACCTGTCTAGCAATCATGCATTCATTACAATGTCATTTAATGCCAGCCACACTTTTTTTGTCTCCAGCCTTTCTTTCTTATCTTTTTTCTTCCATACCAAAGTTAATTGAATGCTTCTCAAGTTTTTTTCTAAGAGAGCAAGAGGAAGGAACCTGAAGGTTCCCATGTTGACTTCCTCAGCATGTGTAGTACAGAAAAGTGACACATATATCATCAGTGCATAAGCATTCATCAAGGCTATTGGGTAATACTTTGTACGTGTGTATGCTAAAAAGTAGGTCTTGTGTGTCTGTGAATCATTGAGATCTCAATTTTGTTTCCGTAGGCAGTAAAATCAAAGACAAATTGTTGCAATAAAGGCTACTTGGCTTTTTAAAGACATGTAATTCTTAGTCATAATGTCATATGTTTCTGGAGTTTCCACTATTTTGTCATTTAAAACAAATTCAAAGTAGCAGAGTTGACAAACAGCATATGAGGTCACTATGCCTTGGAGGGCTGTGAACTTAGCCACAGGTAAAAGTAGGTTAAGGGTAGTGGGTGCAGCGCCTTAAGAAGATTATATGGTGCTGGTGATTGAATGTGGTCTGTTTTCATTGTTTCCCACACAAATTTTAGCCCTTTAACTTCTACACAACAGCTCGCCACGAACATCTGGACTGCTAAATGCAGCCCAAGGCCAACACCAAATTGGTCCTGTTCCAAAACAGAAATATGGAGGGAGGGGCATTGAACTGTCATCTGACTGCTTGAACTCCTTTTTAGATATCATCCAAGCACCATGACCGTCTTTAAATTTCATCGGAGCACCTTGACTATCTTTAGGTATCTTCAGAGTACTTTCACCCATTTTAAGTTTCATCTGAGCACCTTGATCCACTTACAACATGAACATAACTTACCTTTCAAAGTTTGCAAGGATGCCAAACATGAACATAAAGGTAGGTAATGAACAAGTGTGAAATATGTTGCGACTAAGAAAATTATGTTTGCGGGGGCACGAAGGGAAAACTTTTGTTTTTCAAAGGTAATTCTTCAAAGGTAATTATACAATAGAAAGTACATATTTGCTTATACAGTATTGTGGCATTTTCTCCAAGCTGATGTAAGGATTTAGCCCAGTCTCTGTTTATATGTGTTTTTGCAACTCTAATACTAGTAGCAGTGTACAGTGGAGTTTTTTTAGATTCTTTGCCTCCTCTCTATGACATTGAAATCAGGTAATTGTTAGAAAGTACAACTGAATTTGTTACCACAAGCTGTTAGGCATTTGTGGGATACACCATCACCCAACTACCCAAAGGTCTCTTCAAACACAATGCAAATAGGCAGACAGTCAGATCTATTTCCATAAGTTGATTTTTAATATATTTGCCAAGGCCTAAGATGAGGGTCTGCATGGGGGGTCCTGACAACGATTTACGCTAAATTCGGGATAGCTGACGACACTTTACGCTTCTTCCCACTACAAATTACGTAAAATAAAATAGCTTCCCTATGAATTGCGAGAAATTAAAAAGGTCTGCCTACGCCTTATGGAAAACAGCATGCAGACCCTCTAAGATAATGGATGACAGTGATGATATCCAGAAGGCATTCATTTGCCATGGGTTAAAGGGCTCCACCCTATTTTCATCAAGTGCTACTGCCAGCTGTCACATGGCATGATCTGGGATGAGAAAGATGAATTAGTCCCAGTTACACTGTATGAAACATTACTTGATGTGCACTGATAGCCAACAGGCATTCCATGTTGCATACATGTACCTAGCTTTTAAAAGAAAAGAAGTCATATGTAGCTATCAATTTGTACTCATAAATCATGGTTACTACTTAGATCTATTAGAGATCTAACTATTTGCAGGAGTTCGACTTTTTTGGAGTTAGATTTGTGACTGGGATACTGGAAATGCAAGTTTGAGGGGATCTAATTTTGCGGTAGCAGAAAAATGGAGTATTCCCAGTGATTCAGTGAGTTTGCGGTAGCACCATATACTGTAGTGACATACTGTAAAGGAAAAATGTGCTGCGGCCACGGCAAAAATCACGAACATAAAACCACTACAAACATTTCTGCATTTACAGTATTTGCAGACATCAGGTCTAATGAATATGGATTATCACAGCAACTTAAGCTCTTAATGGCTTTTAGTTCTTTCCTTAAGGGGTTTTCTCACTGAAGCTGTGGTGCGTTGGCATTGTTGGTGCAGCTTGTGATTTAACAGAATGCTTTAAGTTGAGTTTAACACAGATTCAATGTAAAATGCAGCAATGCTGCCAACATACTGCAGTCCAGTGTGATACCCCCTTAACTTAAAAGTTTGATTCTTTCATCTTAGATCATAATGTGGATGGAATGTCAATGACTTTGAAATGTACGTTTGATTTGGGGCATTGTGCAACCACAGGTCTATATGGAAGGAATGGAAAATTGCCAGCTTAAACTTCATGGTCAGGTAATGTTGCATGTTTGCCAGATCATGTTACTTAACCTTTGAAACTAACAATTTGGTGACCGCTCTATGTTCCGAAATCTCTATGTTCCGAAATCTCTATGTTCCGAAATCTCTATGTTCCGAAATCTCTATGTTCCGAAATCTCTATGTTCCGAAATCTCTATGTTCCGAAATGTCTATATAAATGGTTCCTGCAGCCTGTGATATATCATATTCCGATATACTACTTGTATGCAGGCGGCGGTCGAAGTGAGCGATCGTTGGGGAGGAACAGGCTAGCTCCGGCCTGGCCGTCACGGCGATTAACTCGCCGGGAGAAACTGCCTACAAGTATCTAACACGGAACTTGGCAGCGTTTCATATTCTTAGATCAAATATCTTTGCCTTTTATTCTCATTTTCTACAATTTGGGTGGACGAACTCCGACTAGATCGTAGTGTCAGACGAATTTTCGTCAAACCTAGGCCATTTAGTGACCTGTAATGACCGCACCACCTTGCACCACCTTGATAGCATCGTATCGAAAATTTTTGACGAAGAATTCATCAAAAATATATATTGATAACAAGTTTCATAAACCATAAATACATATAATAATGTATGCATACAAAGTAAACATTATTTTGAAATATACATGCGATTATCCGCATTATACACGAGACCAGAAAAATTGCGGTTAGAAAATTGTGCGTGTTTAGAAATGAAGAAAATTTTCCGCTGAAATTTTCCGCTCAGATAAACAGTTCAAAACCTCTCCATTGGCAAAAGAGGGGAGTATTAGAAGAAGGTACATGATAAAACCAGAATTTGAATGTTTTCAGCACGGGGGACCACGCACGTGCACGCGACCGTCGGAATCGGGTCGGCGTTCAGGAAGAGTATCGGAACCTTAGTTTGTGGGCATGAGTAGTGCAAGTTACTATAGACTTAAATACCATCCACGTTATATGTCCATGATTATATATTTCGGAACATAGAGATTTCGGAACATAGAGATTTCGGAATATAGACATGTAACCACATACTGACACTGATGAGTACTTAGTAATATGTGTTACTCAAACTCACATTTGCAGAGTCGGATAACAGTGATATGCATCCTGAAAAAAAGTGATGGGAAGAGTGAATGTCCTGGAGCCTGCTAGAACCCCTTTTTGGATAGACAGGAAAATGGATAAGGATGACATCTTGGGGCAAGGTGACTGGTTGACCTTAAAAGGAAGGTATGGCTCCTGCTGACTGATAGCATCAATTCCTCCCCAGACAATCTCCCCACATCTCATCTAGTACTGTAGGATTAATGAAATGGGATCATACCAACTGCACAATAAACAGCAGATTCAATCATGGCTGCTATTAGTTTATTGTCTCAGTACCTATTAGTCCACAGGGTAAGCTAGGGTCCCTCCAGAAAAGGATGGAAAGTAAGTGGGGAAATTCAACATCAGGGATATGTGCTGTCTGCATGTCAACATGCTTTACTTTTATCATGAGTGTATGTACACCATGAATTAGTTACACCTCCCATGGAGGCTTTTGCACCCCCATGCCTGTATCATACTATACTCAGAGGTATTGCTTTATTTCTGCCCTAGTTCCTCTTCTCTGGTACAGCTATAATTAACAATTCCAGGAATTGAAATTTTAATCATTACCCTAATCCAAGCTGCTGCATGTCTATGGCCTCAATTTACTTCTAACTCACATATTGATTCCTCGAAAGTGTCGGAGAGAACTAATTGTCACATTATGAACTACATAGCGTTTCCACCTGCATGATTCCTCTGCAGTATTTTTGACCTATATAGGCCTTCACAATTGTACTGAAAGGACTAAGGACACTGACACTGACACTACCTGGCTGGAGTGATCTCTTTTAATTACCATTTTTACGCTTACACATTTCAATATGAACATTGATGTCAGCTAACATTGACATATGAGTAGAATTACATGATACGGACTGTAAAAGTGCAAAAAAATCTCTACCATATTAGGCTACAGTTGATTGAACCAAGCAGTGTTGTATGTTAGCTAGGTTGATAAAAGAAAGAATACCAAAATTCAAGCCATTTGTGCTTGCTGATGGGAGTACATTCCATTAGCTGAATTTCCTTTTTGATGTGTATGGTGCTTTCTTTGATGTGCCTTTAGATGTGCAGATGAGAATGTAGGAGTGTTTGTGGGGAATTATATCCATACTCCATCTCAGTCATCCCTCCATCTGAACCTCATTACCAACATTTTTGTGATAGACATGATAAAGGTTGACTTCCATTCTGCACCTGTTTCCTATTGCTCTGGAGACTACAGAGGAGGTGTCCTGCATTGTTAGGGGCTGTGTTCTGGGAGTGACTCATCTTTGTGCGTCTGATGATGAACTGATGATAAAAACTACAAAAAAAGTTTCAAAATGTGAAAGGTCAAAATAATGACCTGAAGGTAACATTGTAGCCTTAAGACCAAGAAAAACTTATGAAACATTGGTCATGTACTCCCATAATAAAGATCCACTGGTTCACCCCAGCAAGATTTCCTTTTTGTCTAGAGAATGAGCAGGATGGAATTTTCAGATGGAATTTTCTTGAGGACAGGAATCAAGAACAGAAGTATAAAATGAGGCATATCTATCAAGCCTACATCATCCTCATTCCCTGGGAATATGTGGATACTAGCATTACACTCATACTATTCTATAATGTCTGTTCCCCACTATCATGACTATGAGTGGGGTAAATGCATCGAAATCTTGAGCAGGGTGTTGCACAACTTTGCTGTAGTTCAAAGGCAATGTTTTCAGAGCAGTGTCCAAATTGTAGAATCTATTACCAAATTGTTACATGACAAATCTGCCTCATAAAAGCTGAAATGATGGTTGAAATACTATAGCCTGCTTGCCTTACAGATGGCTCATCCCTTATCTTAGTGGGATGTCTGTGATATGTTAGGTGTCCTGTCTGGTCTTGAAGGGACTGAGCACCCCTACCCCTTACAGGTGATTTATGGGACCTCCCACGCCCCACAAGTCCTGGTAAATGGCAGACATGTCTATCATTACACTAACTTTGTAAGAATGTAAGAAGAAATCTGAGAGTGAGAGGTATTCAAGTTTAGAATATTAATTGGTGAGATGAACGGATGTAACATAATTGATATGAATGAATTGGATTGGATTGGATTGCTTGCTGTCTGGTTCTTTTTGACAGCAAAGACAAGGTACATTTTTCTTGTGTACTTGAAGATGGATAAACAGAGCTTAATACCTAATTTTTTTTTTCGTTTCACCTTAAAGGACCAAGAATACTAGTCTCCAACTCCAAGCTTGTCCTGGTGCCGCTATACTATGTCCCTTGCCAGCTTTGATACTATTTCTAAGGCACCGTAGGGTCTGCTTGGAGACTACAAGAATACACTTTAGGTTTACAATGCATTTAGAAAGTGCTGAAAAAAGCACCAAGAAAAATTAAAATCCAGTCGGATTCCTCTGCTTGGAGAATAGGGTGATCCCATGTCCCTTCTCTCCTTCTGTTTTTATCCTGCAGAGTGACCTATATTGCCATTTCTATAGCAGTCTGCTTGTATGGAATGAAACTGAGCAGAAAAGATCAATAAGTTCTGGTGATGATGGTGGCCCCTAGAGTATCACATTATTTCCCATGGAACTAATTGCTAAACCCAGTAAATTTCCAGTGGCAAGAAGTAAATCAACAATAAACCCTAAGAATTAGCCTGATTAAATCTCGCTTATAGCAGCCCGCCAAACATCTGCCGGCCCGCGGGAGGGGCCAGTTACAGCCCTGGACAGCGGAGTTTGTGTTACACAGACTACCTAAGAATTAGCCCTCTTTGTTACATTTTTGACATCTGGAATTGCCACATACTTTGTGAATATGTACCATATTTTAGGAGGATGATTATGTAATCCAGGAAGATGGGCAATACATGTAGGCAATTTTCAATGTTTGAGCAGGGTTATGAAAAATTTACATTGGACTTGGGGAGGCTAGAGTAAAATGATGAAAACAGTACTCTCGCTCCCAGTACAGACCTTTTAATATTTATTACTAGTTAATAGGCTGGCATAGCAAGATGAAAAAAGGCATTTATTTCAAAACTACAAAAGTTTAACTACTGAGAAGATAGACATGATCTTTAGACTTTTCCTGGTTACAAGTTACTTCACTTGTGTCTCTTCACCTGAAACCGTGCCCAGTGTCTCTTCTTCTGCCAGCTTGAATCCAGGTAGACCACAGGTTATATACCAATGGTCTCAACCAAACATAAGGGGGAATATGACTCTTTTTATAAAGTCAGTTTCAGCTTTACCAGGTAACGCAAATGGGGTCTTTATTTTAGTCACAGGAACATGGCCACCCCACTTGTCCATTCACCCTTAGATCAAAGCCTTTTGCCTCAGGTGTTGCACCTTATTTGGGTCCTTACTTAACACCCAAGGTCCTTGAAAAGGAAGTAAAGACTTTTGTGCTTTGTTACCTAACTATAACACATCACACTGTGTCCTAACCATCATGTAGAGCTCTTGCATTGTCCCGCGAGCAGAGGCACTCAGAATTAAGTATATTTGATCCAAACATAGCAATGTTGTGGTCTAGCATTGTTGTGCATTATTACAGTAGCAGTAGGTTGGTATATCCGGCCAGAGTACATAGTTGTCATAGCTGTGGAGGCGACAGGATGGAAGATTACGCCAGGGCAGGAGGTAAGGTCCCTCACTGTGGGCAACGGAAGAAGGGGCACCACTAAAAATGGAAACAAAAGGATACAAAGCAAAGGCCACACACCAACAGGTCAACCTACCTGAACAAAATGCATCTGTGTGCTGGTAAACACAGGGCTTGCTGCCTCTATTCAAAAAGAAAAATTTCCAGACAAGGTGGCCAGATGCCTGTTTGTTTACATGCCATTAAGCAAATAAAAAGAACACCAAAGGTGAATTAAATGCACAGGCCCACCTTTCATAGGTATAGAATGAGCGTATAAACTTCCTGTAGGCCCTCTGTACACCAACATCAGTAAGCGTGCCTGGCAGACTCACAGACAATGCCATTATGTATACCTCTTGTTCAATGATGCCCAAATAATCACAGCTGGCATATAGAGAAAATGTTGAATTTTTCTTTGTAATGATACATTGTTTCATGCAAAGGATCCAAGACAGCTTTGTCCTATTCCGGCTGTGTAAACTTTGTCCATCTAGTATGATCTCAATGGATGGGAAGTCGGCACAATATAGTGAAATACCAAGAGATGATAGTCACGGTTGTGCCTTTCTTTCTGTAAAACATTTGTCTAATTGTGCCCTTTGTAAAGCAGTTTGTATCACACATGTTCCATGTCCCAAGCCAAAGCAGACCAGCTTAATATTTGAGGTAATCTGTGCCAGGGGATTGACAGATGTGACCATCAATCAATGTTGTTCTAACAAGCTTTTTTTCCAGCACAGATTTTCCCTTTTTTTATCAATACAGAATTGAAGTGATTGTAGACTTAACACCGGTGAGTGATAAGGTAAATTATAAATTGGCATTGTACTGGAAGGCACTGGTGTTCTACATTGTAAATTAGGGAAAGAGACACCTCCGTTTGTCTACGCATACTAATCACATACTGATTCACTGATTCTCAACTGAAAAGAAAAATTCTATGGACTCAACGAAACAAGATGGTTAACAAAAGATTTTTGATTTTCATGATATCCTTTGTTTGATGGGAAAAATTGTTAGCATGTATATTCATTCCTTGATTGAATTCTTGCATTCACCTTGTCTTCTGTCTCCTTGGCATGTAATGATTTAAGATCTTACCCCAGGGTGCCAAAGACAGGTCACAGTTATTTGTGGAATTTGTAACAAATAATGTGTCAGAAAGCACAAGAGGGTAGGTCTTCGTAATTTTAAGGTCAATGTTGCACCTCTAACATGAAGATATTCCATCTGGTGCTACTAATATTTTGCTTGAATATAGTTATACTTAGTGAGTGACCTCTCCAGTTGGGCACAGAAGAATGTGTGGGTTGCAGCTAAAGATTTCAGTTGTGTATTTAGGATGCATCATCACAACCAATTTGATAGACAAAAGAAAAAATTAATTCAATATTTGCCAAATGAATATTATGGTACCTGTTCCTATATCTTATAGAAGCCTAAAAAATTATCAGGTGTTGCAGCTTTCCTGCTGGGCTATACCACTATTACAGTCTACACTGATAAGAGAAGTTTACACACTACATTTTTGTAAAGGTCCAAAGTGCACGCTGGTAAGCACATACACAACTTTACTGTCCAGCCATGGAACTGCCCATGCAGCAAGGATGACCTTTCAGCTGCAGGGTATCTTGGGTAGATAAGAAAATCCATCTGACAATGCACAGAGGTCAGCTGTTGTAAGAATGCACCAACATTTTCATCATGAACGGATCTGTTACCTATCCACTTGTTGTGCAACAGGTCGTCTTATGAAACACTTTCCGATAGATCTCTGTGTTTCATAAGACGCTCTTTTCTTACATAACCTCTTATTTTTTCTCATGATACCTTAAGGAAGATTAACAATAAAGACGAGACCTAGTTGATGATATTAGAAATCGTATTGTTATTATGTATGATTAAGTAGAATCTGTACTTTACAAAAAGTTGCTTTTCTCCTGGGCTGTTACATCAGAGGAGCAAGCTACCTGCTGATTTGCAACATAACTGGGATGAATTTACATTCATGGCCCCTTTTTTCAGACTTTTTGATTTTACTGGCTCCACAGCGTTAGTTTGGTCAGCAGTATGTCCTATCCAAGGTAACAACATGTATGGGTGTGCCCAGTGGCACGTAGGCAAACCACACCTTCTCTTGATCAATATTTATGTGGGCAGATAGTACAGTTGTTTTTTCTCTTAACAATGTCTTGGGTCAACCGCTTTATCAGTTTTGGACAAGCTTGTTTCCCTAACTGTTTAGTTTCCAGTGGTAAGTTCACATGGTGATGCTTTCATCTCAGCTACATGTTTGTTTCCAGAGAAATGGGAAGATAACCTATCAGAGAGTTATATCTTTGTGTAATTACAAAGATTATGTAATAATGTTACCATCATCTTATTTCATTTTAATACAACTTTAATACAACTTATCACACATAAGGAAACATCATTCTGACAAAGAAGTGGGATCTCAAAGGACAGCTCCATCGCAAACTGCACAGTATATGCAATTCTATGTCATAAAACCACTAAAACCTTCACTTCGGGTTAACCATGTCACGTATAGTTGCTTGACAAACACTTCATTGGTAATTTGCGTAACTGCGACCAGTGTGAGTATGTGGAAATAGGTGTGATCAGTGTTTGATTGGTTTGTTCTGAGTTGGAAGATGGGACTTCAGATGCTCATCCTGCCCATCAGAACCTGTTTGTAATGCAATACTGGAAGGAGGAGAGGTCTGATTGATGAGTTTGCATAAGACATGATGTCATCACTTGGGAATGTTAATAGATCATGAGATGGCCCCTTTTCATGGAAAGGATACACACCAAGTGGATACACACCTTGTTAGCAAACAAAGCTTGACCAATAACATCATTGGGTTGACACATAAACCAACATATCACAAAATGTATCTAGTTGACAAAAGTTGTATGTACCATTGAATGTAGTCATCTCTATTTTGAGAGATGTTTCCTAAATCACTATGATAAATGCCAAATCTCAAGGGTCCAGGATTACATCCCTGATAAGGGATCTAATTGGTTATGGTGGTTGATGGGATGACCTCATGCCAGCAGTGATTGCTAGCTGACAACATCACCAAGACCAGGAAATAAAAGATTTTAACCACCTTTTATTAAACAATTAAATCACAGGGTAAATCACACTCATCAGGCTTGAAATCATACTGGCTTCCTTATGTTTCAATAAGTCTATTGGGTACTAGTATTCAATTTCTCAATTTACATCAAATGATGTTAGAGTTGATAAAGAAATAACAGCTTGAAATTGGGTGGGCAGATTGCAAGGATGTACAATTTGCATACAATTCTATATAAGCAGGATGATTCCAGGATAGTTGAACGAATGACAAATTGAGTCTCCTTCTAATACAGTCAACACAGTTGCTTTTCTAAGTAAGAAGAAGATAATGTCAAAGTTTTTACTTGCAGGAAAGTTTTATCATGTTACATCAACAATTGTGATACTCAGATCCTAAGGGAACCCATACCAATCACAATCCTCATCAGACTGTAACATGCTCCCATGAGCAATTCTTCTGGTTGCTGTTTTGGAATTTTAATGGAGTCAGAATTAGCCTATTGTGTTAAGCCACCTGTAATTGTCACCCCTGCCTGATCTAATGATGTCATCTGAAGTCAGCAAAAGTGGTTGTTTTGATAAGACTTGAATGTATTTGTGATTGTTTCTTGGAACCCCTTTTGAGATGTAAATATGAGCCACATGGAGACTGCCATGCTGAGTAATTCATTTAGAAATAGTGCAACATATTACTAGTGTATCAAAGTTTAACACCTCACAATATGCTATCTATTGCCTTTCTATATAGGAATCTGATTCAACTCTAAGCCTAAAATGTATACTGATTTTGTCTAAATCTACAACCAGATGCTGAAATGGCCTTGCCATACCTGCCCATCAATTTGTTTAGACATTGTTGATTTGTAGCCATTCCATCATGTCCTTGGAACAGAATTCAACTCCAAAGGTGTGGGAAAAATTCACCATAAACAACACTAGAACTTTGAGGCGGGAAACTCCACCATTTGTTTCTATGAGCCTTTCAAAATTGGCACTGTAAGTCTTCTCCAGGCTTAATGAACAGTTGTTTTTGGTTATCAGCAGAATGCTAGCAATTTGGCTGAATAATGAGGTATGGGCTCAGGTGTTAATGAACTGCTTGCCAAACTGTAGTAATCATCATTTAAATAGTTTGGATTTCTAGGTTATAGAAGCAGGGTAGCTTGAACAAGACTCTGTGTAACGAATAATAATCATGTTGTTTGAGAGTTGCACTGATCCAACAGCCTTTCATTTTGATGCAAAGAATTCCCAACACAAATTAATTGCCACATTCAGTTGTTATCTGGGGATGCCATCAAAATGCAGTGTTCCTGGGGTGGCTTCAAACTGGTGTTGTTTGGAGCATAGCTCCAGGCCAACCTTGCTGTGTCCTATGCACTGGTGTATGTGGAAAGGGAGTCAGTGACAGATACACTGTTTTGTCAACATCTCAGGATGACATAGTGTTTAGGGGAAACAAGGGAAACACCTCCTGCCTGAGCAAAACCAGATGCAGGAAGCCTTCATAGTTATGCCTGCCCAACTAACAGGTGGCAGCTGTGCATGGGAAAACTTATGCCCAAAACCTTCAGGAACAGAAATGTCAACACATGAGGACTGATCCATCTTCAAACTTTACTGGGGGAGGAAACCTTGAAATTTCAAGGTGAATACACACCTGTATTGTTCCAACCTCATTATTTTGCTCTTTTAAAGCATCACCATCCCTTTCATTACATAAGCTTTTTGCCCTTTTAATAAAGTGAAATAAATGGGTGTTGTTTTATTGGCATACTTTTTCTATAACAACGTCCACAGTGGGCACCTCACATGTGCACATTTACGCACAACTTAGGAAAGTTTTTCTTCTTCAATGTGATTTAAGTATTGCAAGGTGCATGAATTAATCTTTGACAGTTTGAGATGTAACATATGATACACAAACATATATTTCGGACAAATATGTTTCGGATATTTCGGAGTTGAATGGGTTGGCACAGACACTCCACCGACAGGTGAGATTGTTTGACCATGACAGGTGTCACATGGCTCCATGTTTGCCACAGGATTACCTGCTGCATACCAGAATACCTGTCCAGGCAGTTTTTTCTCCAGGTACCCTGCAGCGAAAACTCACTCAGTGGTCATGGATGCTAAGGGTTCACATGTTAGTTCTGCACTTGACAGAGGAAATTAGAACAGTGGGTAAAACACAAACCATATGATTTGTTGCCAAGGATGTTTAAATATTTCTATCCATATATTGTTGCTTTATACTATATTGATATACCTTGCTGGTGACAGTATTCCATATTCTTGGCATGGTTTTCAAAAATCCTGTGCTGGCTATGTGAAACACACCTGTAAGCAACTTTGGGTATTAAACTACTAATACTCTTCTCATCTCAAGTTTAGCTCAACAAAATTGTTTTTTGTAAGTGTATCTTGCTGAAAACATCTTATTTCCATCTAGTCATTAGCGCAAAAATATAAAACCATTGTGTTTTATGCATTTCGAAAGATAAGGTGTCCTTTGACTGGCATAAACTGTAATAGGCATTTTGTTAATCACCAGGAAGCATATACGTGATGAAATTATATCACTTTTTCTCTTTCAGTAGTTACAAACTGCAACTTGACATTGACAAGAGTGCTGCTGGCAGGAACTCCTTTCTTCAGGGTCACGCCTATGGGCCTGGATCCCACAGAAGTTGTTACATGCTCCACTGGGAGTGACATGCTGAATCTGATTCTTAGAAAATGCTGCCAAACTTATTCCAGGAGGATGTAAAGATTTATCTCCTCCTAGCACAAAGTAGGATCAGCTGGCTATGGCCTATGTTTCCTGCCAGAAGAGATCTGCTGATTATGGGCAGGCTTCTCCTGTTTCTCTACGGAACATGTTTCCTTTCTCCAATATCAGGGATAAAAGAAATTGGCTTTTTGCGGACTACATACAGATACCATAGCTAGGCACACAGTCAGTTACGAAAATAAAATATCGTAGTAGAATGTAATGTCATGTAACGTCCTATTTGTTCTATTATAAAAGAGCACTCTGTCACTGAATTTTCCCTATTTCCCCAGGACAACAAAAGTATAAACTGACCTGTCTGATACTACTGTCAAGCGACAAGAAACAAGAAAAGCTACCACCTTAGTAAATGAAGAAAGAGATGACAAGAATTTCATATACATTTGAAGCAGAAAAATAAGGCCCCTTTTGTAGTGAAATGAAGAATTCTATGGCCATATTTATAGATAATATTTCCTTGTCATTGCTACATAAAATGCGTGTTTGATTTATGGCCAATTTTACACTCATTGCTTTTCAGAAATGGAGGATGTCCTTACTCTTCCAAGAAAAAGAGGAAATGTGGTTACTCAAGCATGCAGCTTTCCACGAAAGACCAGAAAAGCAGGAGCAATTTGCTTCCCAAATGGCCTGAATCAGGTAGAATTGTCACTATTCCAAAAATAATATTCAATACAATCCTCACATAGACATGTCAACACATTCCCCTCAGGTAACCACTCTGTGCTGGTTTGCCATCTGACATTGACCACCTGTTGTGCAAACAGGTTCCATATCTCACCACTGTCTGCTCCACTGGACAGGCAGGCCAGTCTCCCCTTTGTCACTGCTTGTGTTGAAGTTGAGCTATTAGTTGAATTGAATCTACAGTCATTGAAAAAAAGAAATTTTGTATCAGATGAGTATGTAATAATGTTAAAACTTGGCACATGTTGTATGTTTACAACTAAGGCCACACCAATTTAATTTCTTGGTTCACGGATTCGCTCGCTCCTATTTTTTGCAAAAAAAAATAAAAATGAAAATTACCACTCAGCAAATTTTCACCATAAATGAAACAATTTACCAATTTTCTGGTGTAGCAAATTGGCCTTTACATTATAAGCTTCTTAAAATGTGGGTATTATCATTGCAGTTATATTTTTCATTCATGAAGAATGGGACAAACATAAAAACTGACACTACTTTTGTAATTTTCAGGTGCTGTTACTGTACAGTAATAGTGTTTTTGTACTTTTTTCAAGCTGAAAACCAATTGAGGTAGCAGAACACAGTTTTGGTCTTTATGTTTTGGATTAGCCTTTACCTTTACCCCAACCATTTTACAATTTTTTAGTTTCATTTTTATTTCCCCCTCTCGCTCCATATTTTTTATGAAAAAATCCGTGAACCAAGAAATTAAATTGGTGTGGCCTAATGGTAGATAAAGAAAAGAAAAACTAAGGATGTTGCTTTTTACTTTGGTACACATACAAAGGTATAAACCATACGAAGGTTGACATGTTCCTCCATGTTTTCAGTAAGTTGCAGTTCAAGGTCAAGTAGGCACTGTTCCAGGTTTCTGGTAATCTTGGGAAATCCACAACAGTTGAGCAGGCAGCATTGCTATGGCAACCATTTTTGCATAGCTTGTAATGGACGAAAACCAATTGAGGTAGCAGAACACAGTTTTGGCCTATGGAGATTTCTATAGTTAAGGGCCACAAGGGGACTGGCTTCGACACGGAAAAAAATATAGTAGGGTGCTAGGAATACTAAAGACGGATATGTTCGAGTTCAGGGTACAAGCCACAAAATATTGAATAACAACAAAATCTTGTTGGCATATCACCTTCTGACGCTCACACTAAAAGGGCAGTTGCATAATGGGGCGCATTTATACACAAAATAGAAAACTTTCACAAATCAAATCATGCAGCCTCAGAGTCGACACCTTCCATGACCACGCAGCACAGGTTATATCTGGCTGCCTCTCAAACAATGCTTTGTACCTCTCCTTCAACAAGTTTATCCGTACTACTTTATGTACCCGCATCATGGGCCCCGGGGGTCGCGCATAAATATTGTGTTCTGCTACCTTGATCTGACAAAGCTAGTCCCAAAATGTTTATTTCAATGTTGTATAACCATGAGCAGACTGGAATGCTTCGATGAGCTGAAAGGTATCATTTTATTTTCCTGATTCGCAAATCATATCATCAAGATATCATTAATGTTTAATTTTTTCTGTCAATATTATTGTGCTGTCAATATTATTTATTATATAAGATGCACTTGTGACTTGTCATATTCAGGCAAACCAAGGACAGAGGTTATATTAAGCTCCTTGGGCAAACATGGCATTGTTCTATTTGATAGGTGTGAACATTTTATACATGTTGTTTCAACAATGCATATGCTTTGTTATTCGTGAAGTGTTCCTACTAAAGTGTTCCATTCTTTTTTAAAAAACATGTTTTGCACAGGACACAAAACAGGAGTCAAGCCACAACATCCAATACCAGGTAATTCCATCTCCACATAGATAACACTTTGGGTACCTACTGGCTGCAAAATACACCCGATATTATTATTATTATTATAAAAACTATGCTGTACAGACTATACTTCGAAAGGCTAGAGGAACAGAATGCGTTTACCATTAGCTATGTCTTGGCCTTTGGTTGATGTAGGAACTTTCTTACAGCTGTTCAAGAAAAAAAAGCGATTTTGTCCTTGAAGTTGATATGAACCAAAATAAAACATAGCATGACTTTCTCAAAATGCTGTCTTGTCTCTTTCTTTGTCTTTCTTAATAGAGCTGTAAATTGTTTTCACACAGGTATGACACCTTTTCTGTGAACCATGACCATGACAATAGAGTTGATAGACAGCACTGCTGCTCACCTGCTGTTCTCTTGTACAGACAAGTTTAAACTACAGAAGATGCCTGCCAACATAATACATCTCCCCCACAGTGTGACAACAAACTGACATTTGTCTGAACAAAAGCCTGCTGAGACGATGTTTTCAATGAGAAAAGAGGAGAGCCAACTTTTCAAGTGCTGTTTAACAGACACCTGTGTGTCAGAACTGTAGAAAAACTGAAGAATAGACAGGTGTAAATGGACCACTCAGTAACTGTGCTCATGCCAGAAGCAAGGCATGTAGAGAGTCATCAAAGAATATTCTGTTTCCTGGAAGGAAAACTGCTGTATCTGCAAAATGAAAGAACCATTCAATCCATTTTCTTTAGGAATTTAGACATTTAGGAACTAATTCCAGAGGTTTCAAAATATTGCTCATGGATATTGGACTCTACCCTTTCACTAGTAATGTAATGTACTGGAAGAATGCTCCGCTATCATGTGTAACTTATCCAAGGCGTGGTTGACTTCAACTATCAATTATCAATGTCTGGCTGCTTAACTGGTATGACCTTCAGGTCAGAAAATATCATGGATGTGATTAAATCCAACACCCAATGATAATGATTGGAACAGTTTGATTTTGTCATGCATGGTGAGCACCAATGTGTCAATTTAATGATCTTATCAACAATACAGACATCACGCTCACCTGCAACTGTAGACAATTTGGTCCATCCACTGGTTAACAATTAGAAAAAAAAGCTGACATCAGTGCAATCAGCTTTCTGCCCCATAGCATAGGTCTTTGTAGTATTAAAAAGTATTAGAACTGTATGGTTTCAGTATGGCAACGAATTTGTATCAGTCCTACAAAAAAGATTGTTTGAGGAGCCTTTGAGAATATGTTCCTTGAGTTTCCACCTGGATGAGGGGGAAGGCTACTCCATGATGTGATGTCCTGCCCACTCTTGTTGTTATCATAACTTTACCACCAGAATTTCCCACAGTGGTGGCGGGAGTCTTCAGATGTCATTCATGGAGATCAGCACTAGATCATCTGCAGATCAACTGTGATCAACAGGTGATCACTGCCCCTTCATCGTCAGGGGAAACTCTCAAACAGAACTGTCCTTCCTGAGACAGTGGCCTAGTTAGGAAATGTATCTGTGCCATATAAAATGCCACCAGTGCTTCCTTTTTACATGGTATTTTGATGGCTTATGCCGCATACCTGTTGGGATCTTGGTGAAAGAAGGCTTGTCTAGCCTTTTGTTTGCTTGTTGCTTTGCTGCTTGTAATACACCTGCTGTAACAATTGTGGATGGAATCTTTCAGTGGTAACCTAGTGATACCTGTTGGCTTCAAAACATACTTGTTGTGTCTATTTCCGGTGTTGACCTGTCTGTTTCGTGCTTCTTCTAACAAATCAACCAGATGATCACCTGGTTACTAGAAGCTTACTTTTCACAACTAGACATTTGAAATACATGCATTTTGAATGGTGAAATAGAGTTTGAGAACATAGCCAAATTTCCATACTCAACCAAGAATTTTGTTGTTGTGTTCCCAAATTTGTTGATACACAGTAATTAGGAAACAGGCCCAGGCCAATGATAGACATTAGTTGTAACTATTCCTTTTAATTATCACACATTGTGTTATGTGTTCTTTATTGTAAAAATCTAGACAGAGGTCTAAACTTTTAAAAAGTGTACTGAAGTAACTGGGTCAAGAAAAATGTAACAGTACAATTGACATGATAGATTTAACCTGTGTGAGTTTTAAAAAAAATGATTCAAACAAAACCAGCTATATCATTATGACATTGGCAATATTTTAATCATAACCTTCCTTTGGATCTGCAGTGTTTGTACAGCAGGATAGCTTTGCCAGAGAAAGGCATGAGTTTTTCACAACACACAAGTTGGGTGGCAATATGATGTTGGGGGCGACAGCCACCTGGCTTGTCAGTCCTCATAGCATTGTCAACAGTTAACCTTGCACAAGGTTGTGTACACGTGTCCAGTTTGTCTCCCAAACCATTTGGGATTATTCCTTTTTGAAACAAGAGGATCTAGAGTTGTAGATTTCCAGTGTAACAAGTTAACAGCTTGGAAAAGGCCAAGATGGAGAAAGGCTGGATGTGGGTAGGGTATAGTACAGCCAGAAGAAAGCAAAAAAAAAAAAATTGAGTCTCCACCCCTCCAAATCGTTTCCTGGATAAGTGGTGTCAAGACGTTCATTTCTGGGAAGGAAGTGCATTATGGAATACATTTATTACATTGAAGACAATTTTATGTAGTTTAGTAAGTTGCCATTATGGCAAATGACATTATAATGTCTCCACAGGCACCATTCCCCAGACAACCAATGTCTAATGTTTAGGGAATTCTTTTACCAAACTTATTAACCCCCAGGTGCACATTGTTGACTGACATACATGTTTAAAGAGATAGGTACCCTGCTGTTTCTATTTACTTAACCAAAAAATACTTGTCTTCAGGTTGTGAATAATTCATCCTAATAAACTAAAGGGTGAGTTTAACGATGTCTAATTGAAAATCTACTGCTCCATGAGGAATGAACAGACACTATGTATTATGCGTGAACATATATACTACATGTGTATTATTCTTAGCCTTTGAATAGACAGACCAGCGTATGGAATGGCTTCAGTATTCTGTGCAGGTGTAAAACTATCATCATTGGACAATCATTACACAAAAATTAGGTCTTGTCAAGCTACTAATTTACATGTTTTTGTCTTCTGTGAGGAAAATTAATACCTTTATTATCTATGAATTGTTTTGTTGATGTTACTGTCGGAAGCTGAGCTTTGAACAGTTCTATATTTAAATGGGCACACGATAGAAATACAAATATAGCAGCATGATGCCTTTTAATGTTTTTAGCCCCTAAGTCATTGTTTATGTTTTTTGAATAGTGAGGGGCAATTAGGACTAGACTGAATGCTGGAAATACCTGGGGGTTTTATCATACTCCAAGCACTATATTTAGAAATATCTCCCTATCTAAAGATTTTATCAGCTTTCAAAGATATCTCCTATGTTTACAAGGATACTCCCTCTGAGCAATTATAATACCAACGTAATGTCTGCAAATCACTCGCCTCAGGCTGGATACACCACTGGGTGGGACTGGATGCAGCAACTTTCCCCTTGGAATTGTCAGTCTAATAGGTTTGTGAAGCTGTGCAAACTCAAACTTGGGAACTTTCGTAATGGCAATGTTGTAGACTGGTATGAAATATTACAGAGACTTGTAATGGTGGAGCTACATCTGTGTGAGGAACGGAGTTCAGAAGACACTGAACTTGGGGCGTCAGTGGCCCCCTTTGTTGATACAGAACTTTACTGTGTCACCCTGCAGATGTGGTGGTTCTTGGACAACTGATATAGTCAGACACATTATCCGGAAGGGGTCGAGTTCAGATGATTTATTTCATTTATGAAAATGTGATCAATCATTTTCTAATCCTAAACTACAGTGGAGTTGCATTTGTCGTGATTTTACAGCAGATATTTTTAAAATACCCCCTTGGGGTGTTGCTGGGTGTGATTGACAGGCGATGCTTATCAGTGGGGGGTGGGGGGAGGTAGCTTCTCTGGCCACAAAAATGTGGTAGGATGCCTGACTGTGTCTTCAGGGGTCAACTGCTCCAGGCAAGCAGATCTTTGTTTGGGGAGTCACAAATCGATGTGATATTTTATGACCTTTACTCAGGCTTTAGGAAGTTGTTTTGTGATGTGGCTTTACAAAACAACTAAGTGAGCTTAGATGTGGTTTTAAGAAAAGTTACAGGAGCGACATGGATCTGCCAGAATGATTTCCGCAACCTATTGTATTGTTCCAGCTAGCTGCACAATTCATCACGTTGCCAGAGAAAACTTGGAGCCGGCACCCAGCTACCTTTGATCACATTCAGCCTATTGTGAGAGTGAGCTAACAGAGTTGGGTGGCTGCCATTCACTCTTTTTCAACCATGTTTGAAAGGCTAGATGCCCAATAAGGTCCAACATTCCTTTCCAAAAGATTCTCATCATGGGACTTCTTTGGTTCTGGGTCAACAGGCAATGTTTCTTTCAAAGTCAAACTTAGAAACAAACATGTACATTCCCAAGCCAGGTGACAGTTCAAGATATACTGAGTTTTAATTCAGATTGCTATCTGCAAGGTATGCAGGTAAGCATGTTTTAATTGTGTGAAGTGTAGACCAGTGGTGAACCTAGTATTGTCACCATTCAGAATTTTTCGTTGCTGATGATAGGATAGCTGTAGGTGTAAAGGGTAGCTGTCAACTTGATTCGACAATTCGTTATCAAGATTCAGTCATCACCATTCTGTCTTAGACATCATTCTTGTTTATTTCGTATTCCGATGCAACATTTTAGACACAGGAATGTGCTTTAGCTTTCAGCATCACATGCTTCTGTATGAGACTTTCTTATTTCAAAATGACTGCCAGAAGTAAACCCTGTATGTAACATGTATATTTACACTTTCACTCAGCACTGAAATGAAAATATTGGACAATGAAACTACTGACTGCATAGTAATGCCAGAGACTAGCTAGCTAAGTGAACTTCTTGATGAAACAGTATTCAGCTCTCTGGCAACAACATTGTTAGGCAATGATGCCCCCTTGGCTGCTAATGCTAATGTCTGGGGCCAAATGTACAGTAGACCAATTAACAAATGCATTTAACAACAAAGATCAATAGACAACAGCTTGTGTGGCCTGTGCACAACACTGTTTTGCGAAAAAAACTGTCAGTAAAAGAATGCATCATGTACATGCAACTGGCATGGTGTGTAAGAAGACCACTGAGCAGATTTAGGCTTGATGCAACAATTGTAACACAGCTAACTCTCTGAATACATTAGTTTCAATAAAGCAACCTACAAATTGCCCCTTGTGTTGAATTCCATTATATTACAAGATAAATAACACAATATTATTTACAACTTTTTCCACCTTTAGATATTCAAAAAACCACTTGGCAACCATGACAACTGTTGGGGTTCATAGCATTATTCCATGTATAAGAAACCGTCAACAAGACTTCTGATTACCTGTGAGGAACTTCCTTTGTTGCAGCATATTTACTTTTCCCAGTCAAGTCCTTGGGAAAGTTCCTGATTTCATTACAATGTCACTATGACGCAAGGAAGCAGCAAAACTTTTTCCAGCCCTCTTTTGCCTTTTCTGTTGCTAATGAACTCCTGTTGGGTTTCGGCTTGGCTTTGTTGGGCTGCTTCACAGCCTTGACAGGCTTAGGCTTGTACGGCTTGTCCCTGCATTTCTTCCCCTTCCTGCTGTCCTGGTATTCAATTCCACTGATGATTGCAGAGTCAAATGCCTCCTTCAAGTTTTTCTGAGTCAGTGAGGAGCACTCCATGTATGCAATGGCACCTACTTCGTGTGCCCGCAACCGAGCTTCTGATTCGCTCACTGGCTTCTCACCATATCTTGCCAAGTCAATCAATACATTCACACTTTCTCTCAAGTCCGACTGTGTCCCTATTAGAATGATAGGAGTCTTGGGGCAATGTCTCCGAACTTCTGGTACCCATTTCTCCACCAAGTTGTTGAAGGAGGTCGGACAGACTACACTGAAGCACACGAAGAACACATCTGTCTGTGGGTAGCAGAGTGGCCGTAGATTATCAAACTCATCCTGGAAGAAAGACAAAGATAAAAGGATGAGTGGAGTGGTAACATCAAAGGTCTGGGGATAATCCTACTTTAAATAGAAACAATAAACTTGCTTCCCACACAAGAAAGCCTGGGAGCCAGTGTTCTGATGACTTGTAAACTAGCTAAGGCATTGTGTGCCAAATCAACTGTTGAGGCATGCCTCGAGTTCTCACGGTCCTGAGGAAAGCTGGCCGAACAATTCCCTTTGTTTGGTATGGTAATAGCAAAGGCCACAAAAAGGAACACAATCAAACAAGAGTAATCCAGTGTCAGCCAAATTAATATACCCGCAGTGCAAGAACAATGGTGTGAAAAGCAAAAACTGTAAGACATGGGAAAATCTTCCAATACCGATACTGGGATATATAAACAGTTCACTCATTGAATGTAAATAAACTGTTAACTGATAACAAGATGTGTTTCTAAATGCATTCAACAATTAACACCTCGTTCTGGTGTGTTATATTTTGTACAAGGTCCTTTTCTTTTACAAAGAAATAGTTTGTTTCGTCTCAGCAATTGAATATTTTTTCCTTCTTCAGCGGAACCTTCTTCTTTCAAGCGAGCGGAAACGATCTCTGGGCATTTTGTGCTAAGGCAATCATGCGTCTCTGACCCCTGACAGTTGCTGGTTATTCATGCATGAAACACGGTGGGCGAACAAGCCAGTAGCTCCGATACAGGCCACCCTAAGTCCGGCCTCCCTCCCTGCTAAGGTTTCCACCCAAGAGAAGAACGCGCGGCTTGCGTTTCAGTCCGACCAAGTAAATACTTATGAGGCCGGATCGGCACACACACGGCCCAGGGTACACAAAGGGAGGGAGTCACGGAAGACGGACTCGGACTGATGTAGGTCGTGTGGGTGGGCGCGAGGGGTTCACAACAACACACACAAGAACTCTAAACTCACCTGTCCCGCTGTGTCACAGAGCTGTAGTCTCACCGGCTTCTCGTCCACTGTTACCACCACTGCACCAAACACAGAAAAACAAGCGCGTGTGAATGTTGACGTTACATCGAGGTGTCAAGTTGCTACCAGACGTGTATGTTTTACACTGCATACGTCTGGACAAAGTCAAAACCTGAGAGTCGCCAAAACAGTGACATCATGAAATTGTGAGAATTGGGGCGTTTCATTAGGGAATCCGTTATTTTGTGTTTGATTCATGTTACAGTTATGTTCAAGGATTCCGAAGACGTTACATGTTGGTGGAGTGACATTCTTGTGGGAAAGTTTCCTCCAGCGGCCCACCCTGTAATTACCACGAAGGTGAAAATATTCCCTCCCACATCGAGCCAAATATAGGGAATCTCTCGTTGTTTTAATTTTGTAGGTTCTTATCTCAAGACAATCAAACAGCTGTTTTGTGCAAAAAATGCAGCAGCCCTGATTCAGATCGTTAGAAAACCTGTCACAGATGTAAGACGGGGAAACGGTGTGACAAATTATGCAAGAATTCCTCAATCTGTCATGCATGAGGATAGTACAGCACGTCGAACATTTGAACCAACTGTGAGTTAAATATTGGAAATTTAGACTCGGAAATTTAACCATTGTATTAGGTTATATCAAGGAGGTTAAAAATCACTTTTTTAAACCTCCTTGGTTATATGAAGCTTACCTGAGTAATTGTCGAATGCCGTGGGCACGTATTCGGTAGGGTAGCCGTTCGTGGTGTAGCTGACGACCATGCTTGTTTTCCCCACCGCCCCGTCTCCGACAAGTACGCATTTCACCACTCTTTCAGTGGGCGACATTCTACCGTCCTCCGGTAACAATGGACTTGTGGTGTGTTCCACGAGTTGAGGGGGCATGTCCCTTCGTTGGAGACCGTGCGTTCAAATGAGTAGGCACTTTCTGGCTTGTCAGCAAGCGCCGAACACACTGGGCCCGCCGGGGTGGGTGGGACCTTTCCCTGCAAGTCTGCTGTGATCCAGGCCCTCACGAATCAGCAAAACACTGCTGCCGTTCTGCGCCAATCGTGTCAGAAGAATACTGAAGATTGTCACAGTCGCAAAGACTACGACCCTCTGTTCAAATCAATATCACTTACAAAGTGTGCGAGTTAGACAGTTTGACACGTACACCTTCCGTGAATCGGGAACTGGAAGTGGTACGAGTTGCCACAACTGCTGGCTACATGTACGGCTGTATGCGCCTGTTGATTGGTTACCGCTGACAAAATGACATCACCAGTACACCCATTGGACATGGCGGCGCCTTTGATCCTCCCCGACCAATGGGTAGCACGGATTCGGATCACTTATTAGAGGCTGACTCAACGCGGTCTGACTAATATGTATGATAATTGTGACGTTTTGGTGTTTTGCGTAGCTTTAAGAGGCGAATGAAAGCAAGACATTGTTGTTAACGTAAACAAACAGAAGCTATCTGGTAGAACCAATATTTTCCAACGACTGAGTTAACGTTACGTAACGTTATATTTCCATAATTTTGAAAATCAACAAACGCCATGTCCATGATCAATATAACATCTGTATTTTAAACTGCTATTCGTTTTGGGTTACGTCAGGCCCATAAATACAATCAGATCATAGTCTATGATTTGTTGTACGGGCACAATAACCTGTGATCAAAGATCGTCACACTATATTGAAATAACATTATATTGCATCACACCCATGTTTGGTGACAGTCACGACGTTCGAACAAAAGCAAGTCCTGACAAGCTCAACAAAACGCACCTGTCAGAAATCATGGCGTGTATTGCACACGAGCCAGGCAGTGTTGGTCATAGTTTTGAACCTAGCAGACGATTGAGAAGTTTTAAACCACAGCTTTCCCCCTCCAGTAATATTTTGTGCGGTCTGAGTTACACTTTGGTCAGGACCTACCTGCTGTTGTGAGAAGATTTTGCCTTCAAGTTCATTATTATATAACGTTAACGAGTCTAAAACGTTCGCACTGTACTGTAGGACAAAGGCGTTGCTAAATGAGACCAAGGGCATTATACAAGGGTAGTTTCCATGAATGATGATGATGAGAACCCACACCTGACCAGGAAAACTATTTTTGTTAGAAAGATCATTCATGAATGCGTGTGCTTGGGAGAGGACAGTGATTGAAGTATGTTCACAGTAGCACATGTAAGTGTCCTGAATCGCCGTCATAATTTCAACAGGGTAACACAAAACTGAAAACGAGCCTGTGGAAGATTTAGGTCACGGAGGTACCGCAAGCAGACGTTTCTGTTGTTGCGCCTCCCACCACCCCGCCCACAAAGTTAACCACAACTCTGAGGACAGGTAGTTTGCAAAGTGTAACACTATCGTGTGCTCAGGCCATGCGCGGACTGCTTACTTCCCTCTCTGCAAGTGGCCCGCCCTAAATCCAAACAGGTGGTTGACTAAAGTCTAATTTTAGGTTCCCCTAAGTTACACGGGCAGTCCATCGGCTAAACTGTAGTAGTAGCTGCGAACTAACGGTTCCTTAAACGGTCACCTTTGGACGTTTCATGATGTAATGTTTGATGTTGACATTCAAACAAACGGGTCAACGCCAAGAGTAACGGTAAGCGTGTCAATGACGACATTCGCCACTCCTCCTCATTCATGGCCAGGCGTCTTTTGAAATGGTTGAGAGGAAACGGAAACAACGAATCTCGTAACCTGAAAACAAAGCAGCAGAAAACATGTACACAACCGCTGGTCGGGTTTAGTTCCATTTTACAATGGCCGTGGCCTTGTGAGGCACGCGATCGGAATGAGAACACAATGTTCTTAGAGAACGCTACACCGTCCCCACATCGCGCGCCAAGTGGTCCCCCTTGCGGCACCTGGCTTACTTTTCAACCCATTCAGTAACCCCGGTTCAGGGGAAAATACCGTCGCAGAATGTAAATATTTGTATCCGGAAGGCAGCACGGTCAGGATATCTGTGAATACCCCGCAGCATTGTCTTGTGCAACGCCGTTTTGGCTTACATTAGGCAAGGAGACCCGCAAAAGGGACGCGGATGTCGGTCCGTGCCGCGCTACTTAGATCATGTCAGACCAGGCGTAAGCTCGACACACTGTCCCAGATCAAAGGAAGGAGCGCGCAGCGACAAATTGTCTGGTCTACCTGGTGGTCTTCTTCTGACCGGAGGAGGTCTTTCTTATTCTGATGTTGGTTGTGTTTTCTGTTTGTCTACTGTGCGTCTGCTCCGGCAACACCTGTAATGACATCTTTCCCTCGGTATTTCCGAGATGGGTCATTTTGTGGCATTTGTATTATATACAAAGGCAAATAATGCATAGAAATACCAAGTTCAACACTTTTTGTCAGTACCTATTCTGCTCACTATCATCTGCAAACGGCTTTTGTTGTGGGAGAGCACGACCGTTGTCGTTATTGAATAAACTATGTTTATTTTTTTCAATTACTTCCATTCCGGGAGGGGTCAACGGAAGGCAACATGCCCTCCTCCTCGTGTGAAACAATAAAGCCTAAAATTATCTCCTTTATTCTGACCTACATGTCAAAGACTACTTCCGCAAAAGTGGGAAGTCCTGTCACCTGGTATCTCCTCCCCCCGTTATCACCCGACAAGATTTTCCCACGAATTCTCCACGAAATGTTGTCCCAGTGGAGGCGGACGGCGAGGTGCGGTAATCGGTATGTATGAGTATCACCTTTGTGTGGAGATGACATACTTCACACCGCAGCGCGCCCTATTGTTGTCGGCGCCATTAGCATGAAGGCGATGAGAGATTCCCGCGGAGAAGGACAGTAGTCCAAATGCGCGGAAGCTGTAGTCGTGACTTTTCCCAGCATTGTCTTCACGGCCCAAATTCCACCACCCGTTTTTCTCTGAACATCTGATGAGCGCATCATGGGGTCACGACTGGGGCATTGCGTTACCTCCATGGTTACATGAAGACGTTTATCTATTACTGAAAGGTAGACAGTATGTGTCTTTGGAAATCATACACTGCTCATTCACAGGATAAAATCTGAAAGCAGATCTTCAGCATGACCGGAAATATCGCCCTAAACATTTTCTAACATTTCTTATATAAGTTATAACGCAATGACTTCGTCAAGTTGGAGGAATCATATAGAATCCTTCTTTATATACAATGCTTGCAAGTACTTGCAAGCTCCTTGATACTTGTTTATGTGAAGTGTGAGGATGACGTTATTGTTGGTATCAAGTAAGGTCGATGACATTTGTACTGTACTGAGTAACGATTTTTTATCCGCCCTATCCTGGTTTCCTAGCCTGGATACCATACCCCAACCTCAAAATATATCTTTCGTGTTGGGATACGATAGATACTTGAGATCGGGCTGGGGTTTGGTAACCAGGCTAGTTGTAATGTTGATAACGTTCCATCCGGAGGATGTACTCTAGGTATCTGAAATAAACGGACTGACCGTCACTCCCGCGGCATGTACATACTGACCTTTTCTGAGTTGAGTTCACCCATCCTCCCTTCACTTATCACAACAAGTACAAGTACATCATAGTACATGTACACGGAACAGAGTCAAGCCACAAGGAGTTTTTCAGTGCTACAGAACACTAAGTTTTAGACAGTACGATGTTGTGGGGATTTCTTTAATGTCAGTAAATGAATGAACAAATTGAATAATATATAATATATGTAATCTATAAAGCAAATACTGGACCCTGTAGTCTCTGTTCGGTTCACGTTGTTCACGCTGTGCATCCTTCCAAGAGTTCCTGTCTTATACGTTATAGTTATACCAAGGAGGTTTAAAAAGAATTTTTTTTTTCTTAAACCTCCGACGAGAATGGCCATTATTCAATAGTGGTGGAATGTGCACATAAAGGATGTCCAGTACACGAGCTATTGACCGTACATTACCCGTAACAAATCAGGATTACTGATTTGTGACAGAAGAAGCGTTGGGAATCTATTTGGCAGATTCCCAGACGGCACCACGCGTGGACTGACCCGGACCTCTCAACAACAGACCAAAGCACAAACCCTCCCGTGGTGAATGCATGCTTTATGATCGGTACCGCCACTTTTCATTTACATCAGATTGGTCTCCATGACTACCACAGACAAATTGCAAATATGTGATTTGGACAACTTTTGGTGATTGTACCCATACGGTCTTTAGCGAAAAGAAAAGATACTTGAAGAGAAAAAGAGTTCCAACAGGATTGAAATAGCTATGACAAGGGTAGCTTTGGAGGTTTGTGACGCAGGTGGCAAATTGAAATGGCACGTAGTAACAAGGAGCTTTTATCAGATAAAAGCTCCTTTGCCTTTCTTTTAGGCAGTCGTCTGGATGCTTACGTTACCTAGTATGACCTAAAGAGATTGACGGACAATCACAAAAGTCAGTCTATCGGTGGCAGGGCAGTGTCCAAAGAACCCCAAAGGGCCAACTACTAGTAATATCCAACAGGGCTTGTTGGATACTGGTTGGCCCTTTGAATACTGCATTACCACCGGTAGATCCGCTTGGATATTAGGAACAAGTACTAGTAAGGTTCTGTCTGTCCGGCTCCTGTCTTGCATGGACACCCTGCTATCCGTGGAAGAACCCCACAGAAGACGGGCGGATGTACCGCGAGGCTCACAGTTTGTCCATCTCATGGTCTGTCAGACTTCATTTGGAAGTTTTGATAAGTTACCATGACCACGGCAGGTAGCCCACTGACTGTTCAGGGGGTACGAATCAATACCCGGCAAAAAATCAATGTCGTCATGCCGCTCTGATGAGAGAACAGGTCAATTTCAGGTCAAATATATCAAATTCATCAAACGATGTCATGGGTCAAGATTTTCCTAGGGTACCTCCCTAGGCCCTTGCCATACATACTTTCGTTGCCTTCGGTGTTCGAAATGTTGTTGTTGAAATTATGTCGGGGGTATTGCTCTGAAAAATATATACATGATGTATTACATGTATATATATATTTTTTTTTACTTTTAGAAATGTCATTGAACTTTAATAGCTCAGTCTTCCAGTTAAATGTGCCCAGCGAAATTCAGGAAATAGAATTTAGAGGGTCCCCGGACCTTCCGCACGACACCTCGCGCTTTGGGATCTGAAATATGTTGCTGCCTTTTTTGCTAATAGCCAGCAAAATTTTGCTCATCGTAATTGGGGAATGGCGTTTTAGGGGATCGGGACCACGTTTTTAATGTCGTCAGTTTCGAAAAAGAAAAGAAATTGCACCAGTCAGGCACCTCCTGTAACAGGACAGCGTGCCTCCCGGAAGAACATGTGTGCTTAGTTTGTTACTACATGTAAGTATATCTAAAACCATGCCTAGCTCTCTTTCTACTATGATAACCATGGAGGTTCAGTATACCCCTATATAAGCTCCTTGCTATAACCAAGGATGAAAAACAAGAATAAATGGTTCATTTCTTGTTGTATAATGTTCCGCGGTTGTAATTATTTTCACATCTTTTTGTTTGTTTGCGTCAGTGTTAGGGTACTCAAAGGACGCCTTACCAACTACAAATGTGATGTTTAAAACTTGCCATCTTGATCGTCCAACAAGCGTATGTCTATTGCAAATGTAAGCTCAAAAGAATAATGTCCGTAGGACACAAATCTTCCTTTTTAATTATTTTCACATCTTTTTGTTTGTTTGCGTCAGTGTTAGGGTACTCAAAAGACGCCTTACCAACTACAAATGTGATGTTTCAAACTTGCCATCTTGATCGTCCAACAAGCGTATGTCTATTGCAAATGTAAGCTCAAAAGAACAATGTCCGTAGGACACAAATCTTCCTTTTCAAAGTAATTGTAGCGTTTGCGGTGTGGCTAATGTGTTTGTTTCCTAATCTCCAACTCCAAGCAAATCTTGCGGTGGCATAAGACAGTATCATAAGCTGGGGTTGGAGTTTAGCGGGCAGAGGAAGATATCGAAGCGCCGCATAGTGAAAAAGAACAGTACGTCAGCCTCGCAGTGAAAACAATATTTTCGAATAATCACATCACATCTGTGAGACTTGTCCGTATGTGTAACATGCGACAAGTCATATCATTATTACCGACTGACTGTAATACTAGTATTCCCCCCAAAAATTATCTTAAGTAGTTCCAAATAAATGTCTATAAGTATGGTGTAAAAAGGTCATCAATATCTAGGTAGCAAGTAAATATCTCCAGAGGGCAAGGACAGAATATTGTATTAGATTGTACTATATTATATTACACCATATCATATCATATTGTATTGTAGTAAACTGGTATTCATCATCAAGGTGTAACGTCATCAGATAATGTTATTGTTTTTCCGAATTTTTCAAAGTTTTACAGATGTGCTCCCGATAAGTGTTGCCTGTCCTTCCCGGTCGAATTTCTTGCATATTCTTTCCTGTACAATAGATCACGCAATAACTAGCACTTTGTAACCCATATATGTATGATGCGGACCGTATTGATAAGTGTGGAGACGGTCTCTATCAGTTGGTATGGACGCCTTACCCACAAATGTGGATGTGATGTTTGAAATTTACCATGTGATTGTCCAACAAACGTATAGTTATTGTAAGCCGAAAAGAACAGAAGTCAATCCTTCGAGAAGTAATTATAGCGTTTGTGGTGCCCTCCTGTTTGGTTCCATGGTGAAAGCGCCTCTATTCGCCACTGGGCGGCCTAGCGCCCCCTAGTGAAAAAGAACAGTACCTCAGCCTCTCAGCCAGAGGACTTCAAGGTGTCAAAACTACCGTGGCCGATATCAACAATGTCCAACACACTTACTTTTCTGCTCAAGACACTTACTCTTCTGCTCAAGACACTTACTTTTCTGCTCAAGACACTTACTTTTCTGCTCAAGACACTTACTTTTCTGCTCAACACACTTACTTTTCTGCTCAACACACTTACTTTTTTCTGCGGGAGACACTTACTTTTTTCTGCGCGAGCCACTTACTCTTCTGCGCGAGCCACTTACTCTTCTGCGCTGCACTTACTCTTCTGCGCTGCACTTACTTACTTTTCCTGTGGTGCGCACCCCTCCCTTTATCAATGGATGGTCCCTGAATCAGGCCAAAGGTCACAAAGACCGCATAAAATGTAGTATTGACCGCATGTCAATCCTAAATTATCCTCCTTCGGATGACCCTATGAAATGACCCTTACCCTAGCGCGTTTTTGTGGATTCAATTTAATTCTTTTTGGTCTTTAGTATAGCATTTTGACAATGCAGATCGATAACGACAAGTCTCGATTTGATCATCACAACATCGCGTTTTGTTGCCATCACAACGTATTGTCAACTTTGAAAACATTCAGTTGAATGGTGGGTGGGCGTCTCTGACTTAGTCAATTTATTTGTTACTTAGTACACCCCTACCCCTTTGGAGACCCTACTATGTGGATTTGGTCACAAGAAATACCCGCTTCTGATTAACAATTAGATCCTGGGAGTGGCCTGACTATGTGGATTTGGTACTGCTCCGCCCACCTAGTAGGGTCTCCAAAGGGGTAGGGGTGTACTATTAAAGTAACAAGTCCACTCCGTCCAAAGTTAGTCCGGATCCGGGTAGTAAAATTCAGTGCTCCCACCAAAACATTACGTGCGGCAACTTGGCAATTTATTACTAAACAGACGCCGAATTCTGGACAGAAGAGCTACCAAGGCCTACCTGCCTTCTTACTCCTATCTACAGAGGAGTTAAGAGCCTCTGCCTGGTTTAGGTAAACCCTGGTAAATAAAAGTCGCCAGAAACGCGCGCAGAATTTGTTTTCAAAGTTGACAATACGTTGTGATGGCAACAAAACGCGATGTTGTGATGATCAAATCGAGACTTGTCGTTATCGATCTGCATTGTCAAAATGCTATACTAAAGACCAAAAAGAATTAAATTGAATCCACAAAAACGCGCTAGGGTAAGGGTCATTTCATAGGGTCATCCGAAGGAGGATAATTTAGGATTGACATGCGGTCAATACTACATTTTATGCGGTCTTTGTGACCTTTGGCCTGATTCAGGGACCATCCATTGATAAAGGGAGGGGTGCGCACCACAGGAAAAGTAAGTAAGTGCAGCGCAGAAGAGTAAGTGCAGCGCAGAAGAGTAAGTGGCTCGCGCAGAAGAGTAAGTGGCTCGCGCAAAAAAAAGTAAGTGTCTCACGCAGAAAAAAGTAAGTGTGTTGAGCAGAAAAGTAAGTGTGTTGAGCAGAAAAGTAAGTGTGTTGAGCAGAAAGGTAAGTGTGTTGAGCAGAAAAGTAAGTGTGTTGAGCAGAAAAGTAAGTGTGTTGAGCAGAAGAGTAAGTGTCTTGAGCAGAAAAGTAAGTGTGTTGCACATTGTTGATATCGGCCACGGTACAAAACAATCAACTTGTCCTTTACAGAGCATATTTATGTATGTATAACATGCGACAAGTCACATTATTCCGTGCTGACTACTATTTTTCTAAGTAGATGTACCAAATAAATCAATGTTTACAAGTCTGTTTGAAAAAAAGGTCCTCAATATCTAGGTAACAATTGAATGTCTCAAGAGGTAAGGACAGAATATGTGGAAACTGTATATTATATTAAACCGATTTTTTCCCCTTAGTAATTGGTATTCTTCATCATGGTGTCACATCAACAGTATGTGTCTTACCAAAAGGAATTTCTAAAAAGTTTTCCAGATGTGCTCCCGATGATAGTATATAGCCTGTCCTTCTCGGTCGAATTTCTTACATATAACTTGTTACCCTCCTGTACAATATAACGTTATCACACAACCAGCATTCTGTAACTCCATATGTATGATGAGGCACCATGTGTGATATGTAAGTACTGTGGTATTTGGAGTCCTTCTTTGTGAAGGATCACTGACACTTGCTGTGGCAAATCTCTCCCTTCAACAGTTCAAGCTGTCACGACGACGACTTCAACCAACCCGTCCTCCCGGCTGGTCGGCGGGACGATTCGGGCGTACGTAGGCTAAAAACAAATCAGACACAACAGGTGAAAAAAAATACCATCATTTCTTCGAGATTCTCTTCCCCTAAATTAATACGTGAATAAAGTATCCAAGTATCCTAGCTTCTGGTATGAGCAACCTGTTATTAACTTATGATTATATATTAGCTTCGATTCCTTGAGTTTTTTGGCTTTTCACGGTTTTGATTATCATGTTCTGTTTTGTAACACCCGGAAGTTATGCTGTTCGTGCAATGTATGTGACCAGGTACCAAGGCCGATACTAATGGAAACGTGTTCAGTATTCTGTAAAATTGTTAGATTTAACAGGCGCCCCCTGGTAAAGGAGACGTCGTACCTCTTTGACACGAGTGCACCACGCGCCAGTATTGGCGTACAGGACCTCACGGCCTCCCTTCCCTTCGAACCGCCCTGTTGTCCACTTGTGTGTGTGGCCGAGGACCACGACGTCTTCACAACAGGTACGGAAGAAATCAGTGCGATCATGGAAACCAACCTTGTACATACTAAAGGCCTTTTCCAATCCGTGCTGTAGAAAGATAGTGGTAAGAAATAGTTTAGGCTTACAGACTTCATAGAGAAAAGGAAGGAGGTAGTCTTACCTGGTGGACATTTTGCATTTTTCAAACATTTTTTATCAATAGTAGGCCAAAATCCTAGATGCATTTAGAAATGATTTAAAAAAACGGTTCTTACCCTGTCAATAAATCTCTTGAACAGTTGCATTCGCGAGTACTTCCTTAGGTTGAGGTACTGGTTGTTTTTATGGAAAACAACGTCATCGTCGGTCATTTTCCTCCCGAGACTGTGCTCCAAGATAATCCGAATCAACTTTTCACTTCTGTCCCTTGAAGACAGAAGTTTGAGCGTCTGTGGTCCGAGAAGGGCGGAAAGTGCCGCTAGAGCAGCAGACTTTTTATCCAGTATCTGTAATGGGTCTCCATCGCGTTTGCTGCTCGCACGCGTACAGATGTATCCAAGGGGCTCTCCTCCAATCAAATCCTCTTCTGCCAAGCCTCCGTAGGAGTTGAAGATGTCTTCATTGTGACCGTGCTCGAAACGAACCCGGTACAGTCGGTCGTTCACTTTGACCTCCAGGACAAGGATCCCCCTGACCAGCTGAAACCTGTCTCCACGGGTGAAGCCGAGCTGGTCTGCCATCCAGGGCATGACGTTGTGGTCGTGGTTGCCCATGACATAGTAGACGCGAACGTCATTTTTTATCAAAAGCAGAAGACTTTGGATGAATTTCTGAGACGATATATCATTTTGCCAGCTCTCCACCAATTCTTGGTCTGTCATGGCGTCTCGGTCGTGTGGATAGGCCCACATCTCTAGTATGTCGCCGAGAAGTACAAGTGTGTGGAGGTTTTCATCTTTCGCAAAGCCCTCCATGGTTTTTAATAGCCGGTCGATTGTTGCTTGCGAAAATTTTGCCCCGACAAGATGGCAGTCACTCAGTGCTACAATGTGCCTCTTTGGGCTGTCGTTGACATTCATGGGGACAACTACGACTTCTTATTCTCTGTTCCCACTTGGACGATCATAAAAGGCGGAATTCTGTGGGTTCTCTTGGCTCCAGACGAGTCGTTTATCGACTGGTTTCGGAGTGTAACTCTCCAGATACTGACTAATCCTCTTCATGTGTTCCTTCGCCTTCATTTTGTCTTCTACTCCAGGAGTGTTGACGGAGGGTTCCGGATCGAAAGGTGCAAAATCGGGGTGGGTAATTTCGACCAGACCGGTAAGGTTCTTCTGCTCTATGTCTTCTACAGACTCAGTCTGCTCCTCCGGGCGCAGGACGGAGTATTCAAGAAACAGGTCTATACAAGCTGCAGCTACTTTGGGATCGACCGGATGGATCGGCGAACCGGGTTCGACCACCTATCACAATGGAAACAAGGCATCACTAAATGTTTATGTGATCTGGTGCACATTTGTCGGCCTGTTGAATAATATAAGAAACTATAGAACCAGTAGCGCAATCATGCGAAAGTGAAGAACAGTACAGAACAAAAATTCTTACACCTTCTACCTCGTGAGTTGTTTTTTTTTTTTTGCAAAATTATGCAAACAACTACTAAGTAGTTAGTCTATAGTTAGCAAAACCTGGCTTAAGTTATGGCACTATCCTTTGGCAGTGTTCCATTTTTACATTTTATCATTAATATTATAATTACATTCACATAATCTATGCATGGTGATTGTCAACTTTTGATCTACTAGTTCTATTAACTTGTGAACTCTACTTCCTGTAAGTCTGAACCTTGCATGTTTTCCACTTCCCATCTTTCTACCACATAGCTCACATACATTCACACAGCTATACTCACATAGCTGTGCGTATAACAATGAGACATCCTGCCTGTCTATAACATTGGGCCAAAGCCAAATTAGTTCTTTTGATAAACTGCCACTATGCCGCAAATACATGCGGACACACACCATGACAAATTAACAAACACACCAACTGTCATTGATTGCGTTCGTTTTCCGACGAAAGTAAAGATTGCAAAAGGCAATCAGTCCATGATAGATATTTAACTCACGTCGTCTATAGATTTCAATTCGAATAGTTTTTTGTTCTAGTTCAAACCTGCCCAAAGACAACCAGCCGGGGGACCGAGCAAAAGCGGCCGATTTGGTCAGGTGGTCGGTTAGAAGAGTATCGGCTCAAAACATGCCCGATGCATAGTATAAATG
>NC_049979.1:18069839-18072384 GCF_000003815.2 Branchiostoma floridae | reverse complement strand
AATTTTGGCGGTCGCGGTCACGTTGGCCAGGTCGTTGTGAAGTCTGAAGAAGGTCTTAATGCTTATGTTTAGGGAAAAATTTCGGGACCGAGAAAAAGCGATCGTAATCGCCAGGTGGTCGCTAAGAAGAGGTGGTTGCTTGGGCAGGTTTGACTGTACTGACAACGCCTGTTGTACACTCGTTACAGGTAACATCGTACCGCTGCTTGTTTGGACCCATCGTTTTCCATGACGAATGTTGCGTTCCACTGGCGCCGCTTTGGTCTTCCTCAACAGTTGATCTTGCCGCCCAATTCTGCAACGATTATCCAAAAAGAGTCATGACTAGCCACAGCTGCAGGTTTTCTCAATCATTGCTTGCCAAGACTCCAGGGCAGCATCGCTAACAAAGCCTTTGTGCCCAGGGTAGACAGGCTATGCGTGATGAGTCTGGCCACTCAACTGTAGAAAATGTAAATATTTACTGGCCTCGACAACAGGTGAGGAACCATACAGGTAATGTCTGCATGACCCTTTGGAGACCAGATACCGTACAGGTATTATTTGTGTCCCTGTTTTGGCCTGGAACCAGGTATGTATGACGAAAACTGGCGATTATTAGATTTTTGGCCCCCTATCGGCTTCCCTCAGTGCTGCAGCGGAACTTACGGGTTTGATATCGTGTGTTTTGGACATGCTGTGGTCCCGATTTTTCGGTGGTAGATAGCTCCTTTGCGTGGATAGAAGATTCCTGGGCATAATTTGTGTATATTCTTTAAGTATACGTTTTAATTTTTCGTTTGTTTAAACATCGGTCAGGCCCCGGTTAGGAAATGTGACCTGAGCCTTGGCCAGGAAAAAGTTTGCCAGCGGTTTCTGCCTATATAAAACATCGTCCAAAACAAAATTTACAAGAATGGGTTATCAAAAATAACACGCATAAATAACACGCATAAAACTACTGATAATAAAGCAATCTATCTATGACATCTAGGACACATAACTCAGATTGCAAGGAAAGCGCGGGCACCGGGTCCTAATCAGTTGCAGGCAACTTTTGTGATCCAAATCGGAGTTACATTTACAATGCGTTACCTGATCCATGGTTTTATTGTTGCTTAATGTGACTGAAAAGACATTTCTATAAAGTAGGCTACTGTTTCATTAGTACGTATTCCAGCAAATCTTATTTCAATCTTAACAATCTTAACTGTGTGTGCACGCACGTCTTATCTTGAGAAAGCGAGAAACAAACGATGGAGAAAATGAAGATATCTGTTTGATCTGAGATCTTTTGCCAATCGATCTCGGGGCGGATGGCAAAGATCGTGGACGAAATTTAAACGAGGCAGCCAAGAACGGGAGGGGGCACGACCGAAGACGAGGGGAGGGGATGCTTGTTCGAGCTGGGGCGCCGACCCCACTCGGGCCCCTCAACAAGTCGGCATATATGATGACGCAGGGCTCTCAAAAAGTTAGAGTGCATTAGTGAGTATGGGAACTTTATTGCACGACATTTGTACATGGTACAATGTATGGCAACGACTATTACACAAAGTACAAAATAGGTGTATAGAATAAGACTTAACATCTTAATTAACATAACATAACAAGTGGGGATAACACAAGTCTTTGATATAGTGTTACAGTCGAGTTGGGCTAATCATGAGTTTCAGTATTCTTTCTAATAGCAAAGCAGTCTTTGATATATTTGCCTATCTTTGCATTATGGGAGTTGTGGCATCTAAACATATATACAAATCTGTCTAGCATCGAGTCTCTTAAAATCTGCTTTACTGGATTCCGAGAAATGTGAATAGCTCATTACGTAGAATAGCGTATCTAGAACATTCCATTAAAAATGAAATGCATCTTCAATATGTTTTGGACAGAAAGGACAAAACCTTTGGTCAGGGGCTACATTGTAGTATCTGCCTGTTTCCAATTTATGGCTACTGATTCTTAACTGATGTATGTAGAGTGTTATAACTTCGTTTGCATCGCCATCACGACATCTGCCTTTCCCTGCAAAAACACCCCTTCTAGAAAACAACATTTCATCACTCAACAACCCTTGACTGCCCGCCTTCAGCACATTGTAATAACCAGAAAAAATTCGCTCACGCAAACCTTGGAAAAATGCTAGATTTTTTAAAATCACCTGTTTTATTTACTTAGGATCACAAAACACGGCTATAAAGCCATTCAGGTGTGTTGGGCTACACTAACTGGAATATGATGACTTTATTCCAATAGGGAAGCAAGCACTTAAGAGGCTTGATCTGTAAATTTGTGGGTAGAAACTAAAAAGTAAGGGACGCCCCTACACACGTAAATGAGAGACGTTTCTATCACGATGTTAGTCGTACGGTTATCGGTTATGGCCCGTCTAAATGCCCCGCCCTGATGTACAGGGGAACTCCGGTGTTTTAACAAGAAAGTGGTTCATTACGCCGCGGCACAGATACCCCTTCAATCCATACACTAGAAGTGATGGTCAGTCGCGCGGTCGGCTTCATTTCCTACATGCCCAAATGTTCAACAAAATGATATCCATACCTTGCTA
>NC_049979.1:18020575-18069739 GCF_000003815.2 Branchiostoma floridae | reverse complement strand
AAGCGATTTGTCGGGTTAGCGGCCGATTCCCGGGCCGGCAGGGGTGTCTGAGGAATGACCCCTTTCCCCGATAATAAAGGGAGGCACGTCCCCTTTCCAAGAAGAGTGTCCCCTTGAAAGTCGAGGAATGTCCCCGTTTCTAGAATTCTAGAGGAGTGTGCACATTCGCGGGGTATGTCCCCAGTTGCCTTGGTCGGGGTGTTGATTAGACAGAGTAAGTGAGGTCGAGTTCCGGTTAGTGATGTTCTAGTAGTGACCAGTGACGTTTATGGTCTCATTGATGAGTTTTGTCTTCCCATAGACTTCTATGTTATAATTCGTGGTTTACATGGGTGCGTTCATAATGAAGATACGTAAAATTTTAGCATATTTTTCATTCTATGTTGAGCACATTTACCCTATATCGTGGGGAAAAATTGCCAACGTGAACTAGACATAGGTTCTTTTTTTTATAGCAATTACAAACTACCATTAGTCAATAAAAAAAAGGCACTTTTTCGCTGTTCGTGTACATCCGCACCACTCAGACCGTGGGACTGTGTACCTCCGACCTAGCGCGCGGCTGCAAAACTTTACTTGCTAATTTCTTCAGTTTATATACAAGCTGTCACCAATTTAACTTTTGAGATCAGTTCCGCTAGCTAAAAGGGAATTTCTCAGCGCTAAAAACACGCGTCCATGTAGCCGTTTATTTTTTGGCTCGGATCTATTTTAGGTCCTCATTTGCATAAATTATATTAGTAGATCATCTCCTCCCCCAAATAACAGATGTACACAATCTATGGTAAGAAAAAAGGCAATAATTGCATTTCTCATAATTTATGCAAATAAGATCACCATTTGCATGATTAATGTTTAGTGACGTTTATCTTTGCATAAATTCCAAATGCCATAAGTAAGGAAATACTATCATTTACCACAATGGCATTATAGTATTTCTACATCAATTATACAAATTAGGCCTATATTTGCATAATATTTATCTATCAATATTCTTGTTTTTCTCTGTTACCAATATCACATGTTGCACATAGTCTTATAATGCAACAAAGCGGTGTTAGATAATTTCCTAATTAATTATGCAAATTAGATTCCGATTTGCATGATTAACACTTAACTATATGAAGCATCACTTAAGCTATCTATATACCAAAAATCATGACGATCAGTCAACCCCATCTTGAGTTATTCCCTTTTAAGGTCTGACACTAAACCAGCCCCTGCAGTTCCAAAACAAGCCGCTAGGGGGCCCAAACCAAATACCACTTACTCTCGGTCCCACGAGTTATCTACCGCTCAAAAATCATGACCACAGCATGTCCAGAACTGGAGATATCATACCAGGAAGTTCTGCTGCAGTACCGTAACAAGCCTCTAGGGGGCCCAAAATGTAATCGTTTCCAGGTGTTATGAAGATCTACCCACATACCAAATATCCATCCAGGCGTTCTCCAGTTATTCCGGTGTTCTACACACACACACACACACACACACACACACAAACGCTACTCAAAATATAACCTTGCCATCCTGGCGAAGGTAAAGATGTGGCTTCTACATATAATGATTAAATTGATTATTAAAAAATCTTCACTAGTACTAACAGTATCTGTGCCTCATCACAAAACGCCTTCTTGTTGGTCCTTGAAGTAGAATAAGGCAGATATGATCTTGTACATTATAATCTAATCCTGTACATTATAATCTAATCACAAAATCGTTACTTGATAAATTGTTGACGATGTGGTGTGTTGAGTGCTGGTAAGGCATATACGGGGCTTTATTTAGATAAAGCTCACTCTCTCGTTTGACAACCCCTCCCCTCCCTAACCACTATGCCCGACCTTGAGATTCTATGACTAAATCAGGTTAGAATATTCGCAAAGCATCTTTGGAATTTGGTGACCAGAAGACATCATGGATCAAGCCTTGTGTTCCAGACTGTCCACCTGGCTGTAGCACTCCTCAGCAGACACGGCCTTTACTGGTGAGTTGAGGGAGTACTTCAGCTGCAGGCGGTCTCCAACATCACTGATGTCATCCAGAACCTGCCAAGGTATTATCCACATGGCGTAAATAACATAAATGCATAGATAATTAAGAAAAGAATATAGAACTGCTATTATACAATATTATATAATGGCGTTGATGGTATTTCTGGATGTGGGAGGATGACCTCAGCTGCTTGATCTTCAATTGTGGTGATCATCTTTAACAAAAGACCTGAATTATCACTGCTCCAGAACATACATCACTGTCCTTCATTCCCCACATAACAATGTCCATATGTCTAATTACAATGTTGGTGTGATTCTGTCTTGCACGGATGCTCTTCATTTCAATCTGAAGTGCTACAAACTCTTACTGTACTTAGCCACATTTACTTCCTTTCCACATTTAAACGGGATGCATATATTCTGACTGGATGGATTCATGGATACACCTAGATGGTATCGTGGACATCCACAAGATATCATGAGAACAACCACCATACAGCCCGGTACAATAGGACATGTCTCCCATGGACTGTTGGTTGTATGTCAGAGACATGAGCCAGGGTGTGGTTACAGACCAGTCCTACCTTGTCTAACATTTCTCTTGTGTGGGCAGCAGACAGACAGAAACGTGCTCGGGTCTCCGTAAGAGGAGTGGCGGGGTAACCCACAACCACTACCCCCACATTCTGCTCGTACATCTCCCGGCTAAATGCTCTGTTGGGAGGGAAGGAAGAAATTATAGATAGCACAGTCAGCCTTCAATATTACGCGGGCGAAGTATTGATACCTCTACGAGTCTAAGACACTGATAAAAGTAAAAAGCGTTACGAACACATTCAAACACAAGAAACATTGATAAGAAATCTCTGATAGCGTTATATTTCCCCGAAAGATACATTTTGGGGACAATCTTAGCTCACACTTAACTCAAAGTAATCGCTATCTTGCCGTTACATTTTTTTTGTATATCAACAAGCTAGGATGTCGGACACCGATGAAATTGTGTCATTTTGACTTTTTGACATATCTTGCTTTTGCAGTGAAGAATCATGTTACCACAAGCGTTTTGGGGGTTAAAACCTCTACAATTGTACACCAATCCATGATAAAGTTTATATTTGCTTGAATGGAGAGGGTCTTCTTGATATGAAGTTCCAGGCAGGAATCACGGTGTCACACCTAGTCTTCATAGAGATTCTACTTCACACATGGCCTGACTCGTTTACCGTTATCCACCCCCCCCCCCCCCCCAACCCCCTTCGTTTGATTATTGCACTCGGAGGAAACGGACACCAAAAGTTTCCTTTTTCATGTACTCACGCAATTTTTGGAACCATATACATGAGAAGAGGCACGATGGGTGAGTCGTCGTTTCCATAAACCATGAACCCCATCTCCACTAGCCGCTGACGGAAGTACTTGGAGTTGGCTGCCAGCTGCTTGATCCTCAGTTGACCTGGACAGTGGAGAGATACAGGCGACCATTCAAAAATAGTGCTGTAGTTTCAATAACAGATTATTTAGCAAACTTCCATGGAATTACCATTTCTACTTAAATAGACAGAATACTTGTTCTTAGGGCTGTGTACCTATATACCCATTCCAGTAGGTACAGGTCCGGACCTGAACGCCTGTACCTGTTCCCGTACCTAAACAAACTAAAGCACTAGTGGATACCACTTTTTTTAGACTGAAGATAATGTAAATCCCAAATCGGCAATGACAATTGTGATAATCTGGCAGTTGAAAACTTTTGTTTTGAGGTTCAAATATCAAAGTCCTCATACAAAAATGACAATGCACATGTGTATCACTAAAAAGACAGTTGGCTACAAGTATAACTTGAAAGTTGTTTAGGTAACGTAACGTTACAGTTGTAAAGGTCCGGACCTGCACCTACACCCGTGTACCTGTAACTGAGATTTATTTAGGTACACTTCTCTACTTGTTCTAATAATTGTTATTCTTCTTACACGGAGAAACTTACCCCTGTTTGTACCATCCTCACCCATAATGATCTTCATGGAAGAGATGACCTGTTGTGCCACAGGAGCTGACATGGAGCAGGCGTACGTGGTGCTGTGAGAGTAGGCTCGCAGGTGGTTGATCAACCGCTGGGAGGGCAGCAAGAGAAAGATATTGTCCTTTTTGCTCATAAACACATCATGGATATATAAGTCCACAACACTTTGCTTGATAATTGCATGCTAAACAGCTACAAAATATTGGCAAAATCTGTAGAAGTGAAAAAAGTATAAACATTATGTAGGTCCGAGGTCTTTTTGCTTTACGACAGGCAGTGTTTACAACCATGCAACTGAGTCAAATCGGTTCGCGACAAAAACCGTATCTAACAGAATAACGTGTTCTAGGCCTGCAGTTCGACTGGCAAGAACTTGAGATGCACTGTTCTGAAGACTGACCTTTGACCCGGCAATGTAGCCTCCTGCAGCCCCAAAGCTCTTGGTGAATGTGCCCATCATGATGTCCACGTCCCTGGGGTCCACCCCCCAGTACTCAGTCACCCCCCTGCCCGTCTCCCCCAGGGCCCCGACGCTGTGGGCCTCGTCCAGGTACAGGTAGGCTCCATACTTCTTCTTGAGGCGGATGAAGTCTGGCAGCTTGATGATGGAGCCCTCCATACTGTAGATCCCCTCCACTATGATCAGGATCTTCCTCCATGCCCGCTGTCTCCGTGGCTGGCCATTGATGATCGCTTCCCTCAGTTTCCTTTCCACATCTTCGATATCTAAGGGAGTTTGGAGCACATAACATTATCTTGGTTAATGTGGTTTCCTTTAAAAGCTCCTCTTACCGACAACAAAATTAATAGTAAGTGGAGGTTTAGGATCAGTGATAAACATCGTCGAGTCCCTTCCACCTATGAGTGTTGATTACACTATGGAATATTCAAACACAAGGAAGGTTTACAATCTTGAAACCATCTCAGATCATCTAAAATCAGACAGACCTGCATCATTATATGCATGTATTTCCATTATCATGATCACAATATGGTATCATGATCCGACTTTTGTGCAGTCATGATCATTTCCTTATGAAGTTACTCACCATTGTGTTTGAACACCTTGATGACAGTACTACACAGCCTGGCCCCCAGCACAAGAGATGCATGGTTTAACTCATCACTCAGGATAAGGCATCCCTGTAGACAAATGACAAGTCAATAAAGCCATTTAAAATTGAACTCCTGGGTTCAAATATCATGCTGGCCCAGTTATCAAACAGCTTTAAAGACGAACATCTCCAAGCACTTTATATAATTAACTATGGTTGTTCATTCAGCTAAGACATTCTCAGAACAGTGCTTTATCCTTAAAAATGACCAACCTTTCCACCCATGAGGGCTGGAATGTTCATGGAGTTGGTGGCAAAACCCATGCCGAAGGTGACAGCATCCTCCACACCCAGGAACCTGGCAGTTGTCTCCTCCAGTTCCTCGTGGATTTTGTAGTTCCCTATGGATATACAATACAGTTACCAAGTAACTCACATGAGGGCTTAACACACCTGCAGTGACACATCATTTCGTCTGACAGTCGTCAGATGGAATGCAGAAGACATGTACTTTTGATAGTCATAAAGCTCAACTAGAATTTTCGCACCTACCACGATTGCAAAACTCATCATATGTGAAGCGGACTCGTTACCTGCGCTCTGTTGTAGGTAATGTACAAGTAAACAGATAAAAGCATCAGCCCACTGTACACTAGAGCAAATTTCTGTAAGTCTTTAATACCCAGTTCCTGTCTGGTGCTGCAGACTCCTGCTCCGTACTGCTGCAGAGCCTCTGCTGCAGCATCTGCACAAGGGCCTTTGTTCTCTGCAAACCCCAGGTAGTTGTAAGAACCTAGATTCACACATCGTCTTGTCTTTCCTGTAAGCCTGGTAGAAAGGATATACAAACTTGCAAACAGTTTGGTGAAGTCATTGATCCTTACTTGTTTCATGTTTATCTTCGTTAAGGAGGTTATGTTTTCAGTTATGCCATGATATGGGTCTGTATGTCGGTCAAGAGTATAGTTCGAAATCATATGGCTTGATTTTCATGTTCAAAATAGTTCACCTGGCATATTTCCGTCGGTACTGTGTGGGCTGTGAATTTTTGAATTTTTATGTGTTTGTTTGTGGGAAACATATCTCGATGATGGATCTTAATGAAATTTTGTAGGTGAGTAGCTTTATAAGAAGAAAGATCAAGTTTGAAAATGGTCCATCTGACATTTTCCGTCGTCACAGCAGTGGGCTGTGATTTTTTAGTGTTTGTTAACTCGAGAAGATCTAGCCCGTTCATGGTATTTGGTGGATGGGTACCGGTTGGAGTCGCGAAAATGAAGATCCATGTCCGATAATGGGCTTTCATACTTACATACAGTGTGATACTGTAAATCTTGAAATGTTCGCGGTGGTTTTATTTTCGCGGTTTTCGTGCTGATCTTTCTACTGCGAAACCATGACTCGAATATGACTGAGTTTTGTCCCACACCATCTGCTTGACAATATCCAATTACCACGAGGCCCTAACAGGCGGAGATAACACAGACCTGGACCAATATACCGAATGACACGGGTGATTTCTGAAATTATTACATCGACCATAAAAACAGCTACCGCGAAAAAACAGCGTGCATCAAAGCGCAGTGGACATGCTTAACTACATACGGCAAAGGGAACATGCAGATACAGATGCGAACACCCATTACATCGTACAAAAACAAAACTCTGTCGCCGGAGGTTACCCTCCGGGCACAGAGCAACGGTATTTGACCCTTCCCTTCTTTACCTTCACTCCAGCATGGTCCGCACCGTGCTTATTTATGTAAACATTGATACAAAAGCAGAACCGAGCGGTATGCAGGTTCCAGATGTTTACTATTTTGTCCAATGGCCATACCATTGACGTACCAATAACAACTAGCGCACAAATATTCATGGCATGGACGTTTATTTAACCGTTGAGATCATTATCAGTGTAGAAGAAGTCACGCACAGGTATATCTGTTAGATCTGAACGCTTAAGTTACTTGGCTAAGAGGCATGCTTATTAGGCGTTGTGCATCTCATTCCGAAAAAAAATATAGACGACCTGCTACTTCATAATATCATAAACGTAACTAAGTATGATGAATACAGTGTTGGAATTGAATCAGAAGGGAATCTAAAGGAAATGTGTTGCTATCACGCAGTAAAACTTGATACCCATCGCAGGATCCTGCTCCACCATCAAGTTGCATATCATACTAGGATTCCTTTTCCGTTCTATTCAAGACTCTAGACACGATAAACACTACGAGGCCATGTGGCATTATGGATTCTGTAAGGGTCCCGGCATGCATTACTAATGTGCTAAAATGTTGTTTCAACCGCGAACTTAAAACACGGCGAAATCCTTTCCGCTCCTACCCGATACTTTATCTCTGAGAACATAAATGAATATTCACAGTAGTTAAGTTCAAGCATGCTGTAGTACACCTCGTGTAACCTCGGCCGTCAGTCTTCACCACAAGCGATCGACTTTGTGGACACCGGTCAACAAAACCTTCAGATATGTGATGATCAGTATACGCCTATCACGAATTACATGTGTGACACATATGGAAAACAATGAAATTATAGAATTTTCTAATTAGTTATGCAAGTGATCACACATTCATGTCTACCAACATCATCAGCTATAGCCAGAATAAGGGGATTTCATCACAACAAATTAGTAGTAGCACGGTCCTATTCACTACTTACTACATGAAGGGTACCTCTAGTTCCTGATCAACATGATGGACTGCTTTTATCTGCTCATTTACAAAACCGCCTACCCCCTTTACTTTCCATACCGTGCAATTATTTCATCGTTTTTTAAAGTGTCTTAGGTGACACCTGCTTTCGTTCTAAACAGCTAATCAAAATGAACATGTAGTCAAGCCTTGTCTGAGGGGACAATCAAAACACTAATTGCTGCAAGGATTATTAGTCTCCGACAAGCAGACCCTACGGTGCCTAAGGATAGTATCAAAGCTGGCAAAGGAGTATAGATCAGTATAGCCGGCCAAAGGGAGATAGCCGTCAAAGGGAGTCAAACGGGGACCAGAGCCGGCTATACTGCTTCAACAGCTTTGATACTATCTTTAGGCACCGTAGGGGTCGCTTGGATACTATGGATTATCACAAATCACCTGAGGTGCCAGTTGCCATCATCGCTAACCCTCTCTGAAATGTCAAACTCCGCAGACGGCACACTGCAAATCGGCCTGTTCAAGCAGTCCCTGAGGCGCATATAGATGTTCCTCTTGTAGAAACTCTCAAATGACTGGTACAAGGGAACAAAATCCTGGGGGAAAACATCGATGAGCCAAGATAGAGAAGATCAATACGAACATTCTAAAAATCTTCACTGTATGTAAATCAAGTAGAAGTTAGATAATACGTCAAAAATTGAGAACTGAATTTGACAACCCCACAATATTCAGATTGGAAACAAAACTTGCAATACGTAAAGGAGGAAATTTGTACAAAGTTACCTTCATATTTTTCCTCTCTATGGCTGAATGCGTCGTTTCAACTCCACTCTTCCTTAGAAAATCTCGAAAGTAGCCAAACAACATCAATATGCCATAACCCAGGTATGTCAGGAAAACAACCACCCGGGGTGCTGGCTCAAAACTGTCTTTGGACATCTTCTTGGTCTTAGGTGGGAAACAGAAAGGTAGATTAAAGAATCAACTTGCACTTTTCTCTATCTCTCATTTTGTTGTAATGTTACAGATAAGGCTTACTGAAAGTCAATCAAAAACTTCCTTCTCTCATCTCCCAGCCCCTAAGTAATAGCCACACATTAACTCTATTTAAGATATGTTCATTCAGGTACTTAAATTGCTACATTCCTTGTTTTCTATTTTGTTTCTAGAATGTTTGCTGTGCTTTACTTGTTGATCATCTAATTGTTGATACTCATTTATGATTTGTAATCATTTGTTTCCAATTTGCTTTATTGGTAATCATTTAATTGTTATTCCACATTTATGTTTTGTTATCATTTGTATATCATTTCAATTATCTCATTTGAATTTGTGTTCAATAGTTTGTTAGGGGGAGGTCTCCCATAAGCCTTTTTGGCTTCTACCTCTCTCCCGCACGGTTTTTAACTAACAGTTATCTTTACTGTATGCTGCCCTTTTTTATGTGCAAATAGATCAAATCAAATCAAAATCAATTCAGCTTTTAAAAGATAAAGCAATTGCAACATGAGTTCGGAGACCTCATATCTCCATGAATATCTAATGCCTTTGTAGATTTAAAGTTTCATTTTGTGTCTTTGATTATGCTGGTAAATAGCATAATCTATTTTGTTTATGATGAGCTTTTCAACTGATATTACATAGATTGTATGTGTAAATGTCATTTCGTTTGGAAGAATTCCAAATTTTGACTGAATCACAAATGTAAATTGGACAAAGACTCGCATATCTACATTAATTATCTATGCATAGTGGCGTCCATATTTAACTTAATCATACATGTCATATCATATCAAGTATATAATTTCCACGATTTACCTCTAAGGAATTATTGCACGTACACATTAATTATGCAGACTAGACTCTCATTTTCGTGATTAGTCAATGCTGTTCATGTTCCACCTGTCATAAAGGACATGATCGGAAGGTACCAAGGCAACCCATTGTCCTCTTGAACACATCATGGTGGCAGAATTACCTCGATGGAAATATGTTAGTTAAGTATATGTTATATACCAAAAGTCAAACTGAACAGAACACGTGGCAACATTTAAAGCATCCGGTACATACCGAGGAGGGATAAAGTAGTGACCCAGATGAGAGGCTGCGTCTAGACTGGAGCACGTACCCTGATGATAGATCATCCCGCAATGAGCTATCTACAAGCGAAGCAGTCCAGGTGACCTTGTGTGTTAGGCAGATCTGCTGCTTTTGTTTACCTACTTCAGATCACCACAAACACGACTCGGAAACCATTCAGATGTGACTAAAAGCGAAGTAGTCCAGGTCATGTTCTGTGTTAGGTCTACTAGAGTTCCACGAACACATACACTCTCTAAATATATCACGAAGAGTGCTTTTATTCAGCACTTAAGGACTAATCAATCTACAAGTGTATTACTAACAAGTACCTACCTAAAATGAAATGGCTACATTAAGTTGTAGCAGTTTATAACAGTTAGGATTTATCTTTTATCAACCTTAACTGATCTCAGGCGTCAAACTGATGAAAGCTTGTTTGTATTAAAAATATTCATGAAGAAATAAACGATTATTGCTTTAGCAAAATTCTCAAGAGGATTCATTATCGAACGTCACCCCATATATTTTCTGATCACAAATTGTGCATTACCCACTTAGTGTCCCACTATCCCCTTTACCACAGCGACGGATGATACCTCCATGAAATATTCTAGATGTAGATCTAGATGTTATGCACTGAATGACTTATTTCCGAGCACAATAGCTATCTAGCGCCCAAATTAACATCGTGGCCATGTAGCTTGTTCAAAAGACGAGATATCAAAACATGAAGTTCAGCTGCAGTACCAAGGGAAGCCGCTAGGGGGCCCAAAATCTAATAATTTCCAGCTTTCGTCACACCGACCCTCCCAAACAGGGTTGACTCTCGCTGCAACTGCAATGCCTTACGTAAGGCATTGCCTCGAGAGTCTACCCTGAGTGGGAGGGTGGTCACACCCCACACCATCTTGTTGACAGACAGACAGGCACACACACAAACGCTATTGAAAATATATAACGTTATGTTCATGGAGGTAGTAAACGTCTAACACAGTCAGAACAAGAGTTCGGAGACCACATACCTCCATGAAATATTCTGATTATGCAAATGACTTTCACATTTGCATAATGTATGCCTGCTTATGTACACCTTTCGCTAACTTACACAGGTCACAGTGTTGACAGCCCAATCATTTACTACACGTACTAAGAATAATTAGGACACTTTCAAATTAATTATGCAAATTATGGACTTATTTGCATAGTTAGTATCTGCTTAACTTCTGCCTGCAACAAACTACATATGTAACATGTATTTGAGTCCTATATTGGAAAACACTGTAAATATAGATTTTCCTCATTAAGTATGCAAATTAAGTCCAAATTTGCATAATTTGCGCTTTATTATGTACATCTCTGCCACAGGTACCTGCATACCAAATATCATGGATCTCCATCATTCCTATGTTCCATTATGTTCCTTGGAAGATTTTGACAAAAATGCTCCTGCAGTTCCAGAGCAAGCTGCTAGGGGGCCCAAACATACACCACTTCTTCCTTACATCAAAAGCTACCTGCCACCAAGAAGTCAAGACCATAGCATGTCCAGGTAAAAAGATACCAAAAATTCATGTTCTGCTGCAGTACCAAGGTCACACACCAGGGGGCCCAAAATTGATCTTGACCTTCGTCTTCCCGACCCCAACCCACATGCCAAATATCATCGTAGTTTATCAAGAGGTTCTCAAGTTATGATGTCCACAAATATCCGGAAACACACACACACACACACACACACACACACACACACACACACACACACAGAAAACTATACCTCCATTTTTCATGGAGGTAACCAGGAGCTTGGTCAGAAGGTACTCTCCAAGCAGAGGTCGAATCGCGCAGATATAGTAGTAGTCGAAACAAGTGCTTTTAAAAAAAGCTGGCGTTTCGTCTACGTTTATGAGTGTGACCTGTCTTTTTCTTGAAGTAAAATCTGTTAGAAAAAGTCACTCAAGGGTTGTTGCGTCTATAAGAAAAATTGTTATTTTGGAAAGGAGTGCTGTTTAATAGCGGGTCTTGGCTTACAACTTTATTTTAAAATGTACAATAAGTTCATTATAAAATCTATCAATATACTCAGGTAGTCCTCATGAAGTCCTGTTCATAAGACAAAGGCCTTGCATATGTGAAATGAATACTAAAATAATAAAAAAATGATATATAAAAATATAATATCAATAAATAAATAGAATATTTATATATTATCTTCAATATTTCAAAAGAAAAAACATCCACTCTCGGTTCTGAACCAGGGGATTGTGCCGAGTATGCAAATAAGACTGTATTATGGATGCAAACTATGGAAACTAATGGCAGAGAGTGAGTGAAACAAATATATTCAACATATATTGTATATGTACAACTTGAATGTATTCAATATCATGTGAATCTTGAGAAACGTATGCTCTTGTAAGTCAGGAGTTGCAGTGACCATATATTAAAGTTACACATAAATTAATGGGACAAAGGACAGTGTGTGATTGTACATGTATGCTTTTATTTTGATCAGATTTTATGAAGTGAGAAACATGGCCTTCACATTGTCTAGCATGAAAAGGGGAACTTAGTTCTACGTTGCAGGGCAAAAATTGTGAAGTTGCGATACACATGATCTCATTTTCAGCACAATTATCATTGAGTAGTCCACAAATGATGTAAGTTAGAAATTGCTCAATACAATATGATTCTCTACTGTGTTGTATATATAACGTTAAAGACAGATATGGTTGATGTGAAAACGAGCAAGAGATTTGACATATTAAAAGTTTGTGTGAGATAGATACTCTACTCTACTCTACTCTAGTACTTAAGGTAATCAGACGTTCTTGAGGTGGAAATACACCATTGGTACAAAGACATTAAGTGGAATTGCTGTGCTATGTGCTGGCAGACACTACATGTACATTAGGAAGTAAACTCCAAGGGCATATTCAGGTATAACTGATTGATGTTAGGGAGATTAGGTGGACATAATGTGTTGGAGTTCTGTAAATGGCTGACATGTGTTTTATGACATAGCCCGGGCATGTATGTCTTAAAGTTTAAGACATTATAATTTTGAGATATTTAAGTAAAATGTGAGGTAATGTGGTGACTAGAGTGTGTAATGTTGAGTGGGTACCGCATGCACGGGTGGGGTCCGGATACTGCGGTCAGCTGAGTGGGTACCGCATGCACGGGTGGGGTCCGGATACTGCGGTCAGCTGAGTGGGTACTGCATGCACGGGTGGGGTCCGGATACTGTGGTCAGCTGAGTGGGTACCGCATGCACGGGTGGGGCCCGGATACTGCGGTCAGCTGCGTGGGTACCGCATGCACGGGTGGATTTTGATGAACTACAGTCAGCTGAGTGGGTACCACATGCACGGGTGGGGTCCGGATACTGCGGTCAGCTGAGTGGGTACCGCATGCACGGGTGGGGTCCGGATACTGCGGTCAGCTGAGTGGGTACCGCATGCAGAGGATTGTCTCGTAATTAGTTCAAGTTCACAGTCTGTTCAGTGGCAGGATAGTCTGGTAATGAGTACAAGTGCACAGTCTGCTCAGTGGCAGAAGCTAGTACAAATGCACAGTCTGCTCGGTGGCAGAGGATTGTCTCGTAATTAGTTCAAGTTCACAGTCTGCTTAGTGGCAGGATAGTCTGGTATGAGTACAAGTGCCAGTCTGTTTAGCGGCAGAGATTGGTAAAAGTGCTTTGTGGCAGAAGATGGTCTAGTAATAATTAGTGCAAGTTCACTGTCCACTCAATGGCAGAAGATTGTTGTAAGAAAGTTGTAAGTGCAGTGTTTGCTGAACAGTGTAAGTTTTTGCAAATTATATGACCAATATTTGGCAAGGTTTAATTTGGTTTAGTGTGTGTACAATGTAGAAGTAAAAGCAGTAGCAGAAGTTTGAGTAAAATGTTTATTAGTGTGAATTGTTCTTCTAATTGACTGTAAAGTTTGATTTTCAGTAGGTTTTGGTTCAATTCTGTGGCAGCTGAGGACTGCAGCAGTCACTACTGAAAGACAAAGAAAGAAAATGTTAGACATCTGATGCCAACTGAATATATTCAATATTTCAAAATTGGCCTGAATTGATTGGAGCAAGGAGCTTAAAATACAGAGGGGGAAGCTGCTTGATTAGAGGTGCAAATTTCCACAATGATACACTATCAAGCTGATTAATGTGTGTTGCTGACTTCCAAACAGGCTAATCTGGTGAAATGAAACGGAGTCAAACTTGCGTCACAAACCCTGATCCCAACTGTAACACAAATGTTTTGCAATTTATCTCAAAGCATACCTACCCCCGGTACTTCTTGGCAGGCAGTGCCATTTTTTTTTAAAATCCACCGTATGTTATGATTAATATTTTTCTAAAAAGTAATACTAGCTACATCCAGCGCTCATATTCTTGATCTACAGCCCTGAGGCTAAAAATAAATAAAAAAATGAGAACTTAAGTTTACATACAATATGTCAACACAATTTGTATAAATTCCTCTACTATATTGGAATAAAAGGACATGAAAGAGTGCGGCCTCACTGACTGGACCCGCTGGACAGAGTCGCTTGGAGGCGCTGTGTGAGGACTGACTGACTGCTGCCAACCCCTGCGTCAGGGAACCCCGCATACTGGATACTACTACTACTACTACTACTACTACTACTACTACTACTACTACATATACACATATATATATATTATATATAACCAGCATAGCAGTATCACTTACAATTCCTTAAATATAAATAAATACTTTCAGCAGTTCAGTAGTGGTTTGATAAATTACTGTACACAAGGGCAAAAGAAGTTCCAACCTGTCTGAATGGATCTACTTTACTAAACTAAAGGAAGAAAGGAATGATTCAGAAGGGATCTGGGAGAACTTATTATTATGATAAGTGCATGAAGAAACAACAATACGCCCCCCTCCCACAGTAATTTGTACAAAACACAGAGGTCAGCGAGAGACTGTGTAAACAACAGGCTAAAATAATTAATGACGCAAGTTTACTCCGTTTCGCCAATTATATACCCAGACTGAGAGCATTTGTACCGGCCCGCGCGCGCCCCGAGCTTTCCTCGGGCCTACAATCCCGTTGGCCTCGACAAACTACCCCGCCCCACTTCGCTAGCCCGGCGAGCGGACCTTGTGGGCTAGCGGAGAGAGAGGCAGGGTAGATTGTCGGGCCAGCAGGAGGGTAGGCCCGGGGGCAAAGCTCGGAGCGCGGGTCGGTACAACTGCTCTGGATGCCAGGGTTTATATGCACTGACTATGATAATTTTGTACGGTATTAAACTCGAACCAAGGAGGGTTAACCTCCTAATGCACGAACGAGTTATTTTTGTAAAACCACCGACGTCCAGGGTACATAATTCTCGATCTACGTTTACCTGAAGACACATACAGATGGACTAGTGTTACCTATACGCAACTATAGGGCATATAAGATTAAATATTTACTAAAAAAAGTATGTCCTACCTCACAACGTTCGTTCCAAAATGGTGGATGTGAATGTTGCCTTCTGTAGTGGTCACCAAACGCGAATAACCAATTAAAATAGCGCCAAATGAAATAGATAAGCTTAAAATCCCTTAATATCATTGAATAAAAATAATAGCCTAAGATTAGATTACATTATGAAATATATTAGAAATCTACCTATGAAAGTCTAATGTGTCTTCAGCTTTTTCCATCAGAAAATTCACATTTCCGTAGCGGCTACATGCGGTTGCCTATGTCACGTACAAATCAGGCTGACGCAACAAAAGTGAAGGTCTTGCCATATAAGGCAATGGTAGAACAACAAATGTGGAGGGTCTTCATCCTATGCTACACAGTGTTGAACCATTCAGGCATTCATGCATGCACCGATCCATCGAAGCATCATTGAAGCACTGAAGGTAAAACCAAATACATTGCGTTTCGTCGCCAGAGGGCGACGAAACGCAAAAAATACACTCGCGCTCTTCCTACGAAGGTAGCGATGTAGAGATGTAGGGAGAGGCAGTCGTACCAAACAGGTGTTTCTGGTGACTAAAGCGCTCCCTTGCGGTATATTACAGCGCTGCAGTGGGACCGACCAAAATTTGTATTATTTTAATCACTACGTAAAATAAAGTCCAAGTTTCTGTCTACTCAAATTGGCGCACATGTGGTTGTTGATTTTTAAAAATAATCCTTGACTTTATAAGCAGTAACGCTGACGTTACTAGTAAATTCAAACCGAATCGACAGAGCAGAATAATTGGCTAGTTTCAGTGAGGTCACAAAATATAGGACGGTGAAGGGGCAAAGGGGCGGTATCGGTCGGACAGGTCCTGCGGGTTCCGTGTCTGGAATATTGTGCAGACAGTCGGACCCCAGAGCCATGCAGAACGGGAGCAAGACATCGGACCGCAGCTGGAACAAAATGGCAATCAGCGATCCCCTTTTGAGGGAGTTGCAGACGATCCTGAAGAAGCTGAAGGAAGAGCCCAAACCCATCACTGACTACTGTGTGTTACTGAAGCCACTGTGTGAAACACTGGAGAGGATACTGAGGAAAGGCCTGAAACAGCCAGGGTCGTTGTTTGGCATCAATAAAAGAGATTACTGGTCATGGATGGAGTCAACTCCAAACTACGTGTGCAATGACAAGTACAATCCTTTCCTGAACCGGGCCATAGACCTAACGAAGTCGTCTCCCAAGTTACGTACTCTGCAAGGAAGAGGCAGGTGCTTCATCAGACTTGCCCTGGCCAAGAAAATCGTGAGTGTCCCTGTAGAACATCTGCTTAGAAATGCGAGACTAACCGAGTACTGGTACGATAGTGGGCTGTCTATCATTGCTAACCCGCCGCTAGGTGAAGCCCTCATGGCCTTGTTGTTTGCCCTGACTGACATTAACTTTGAACTTGATATAAAGAATGCCAGTTTCTTGGATGAGTCCTGGGTCATCCCTGTGTACAAGAGACTTGAACTGGTGCCATGTACATCTCTAGGGATGACTATAAGGTATCTGGATAACAGAATTTTTGTGGTGAAAGTGGAAGAGAATGGAGTCGCTGGAGAAGACAACAAGATTGAACCAGGAGACATCGTGGATGAGCTGTACCAGGAAAGTCTGTATGGCTGTAAGCAAGGGAAAGTAAACAGCCTGCTGCGGGAGCATCAGGGCTGGCCTGTGTACGTGTCTGTCATCAAGTGTAGGCTTCCTGATGGAACCATCTACCCACCTCTGGTGAGCAGGATAAAGAAGCTGAAGGAGGAGCTGAAGGAATTTGAAGTGAAAAAGTTGAACAAGAAAGGCCCAGCCCCTATGCCAGCACACGCACTGCTACCCCAGGACTATCCAGAACAAGCGCCAGTACATGATCCAGAAGGAAAAGCAGAGTTTAATGCAAAATATGTTGGCCAGGTTTCAACTGGGAGATATGGCGATGTCGCAGAGATAGAGGGTGCTGTGGAGAAAGCCATAGAGCAAAACAAACAGCAACAGATAACTGAGAACAAGGAGGTCCATGTTGAGCTGACAGAGACAGAGGTCATCATCACTGACTTAAAGACAAACAAGGAACTGTCCAAACATTCCTATACTGAGATATCCTCTTGTGGCAGACGTTCCGACATGACAAAGTACTTTGCCTTCATTGCCGGGGACACACAGTGCAGCGTGTCCAGAAATTTCACTGCCTTTGTGTTTGAGGCTGAATCTGCTGATGAGTCAAAAATCATCCTATGCAGCATAGCGCAAGGCTTTGGAAGAACATCCTGGTTTGTGTAATAACTGATGCATTCTTTTATTGACTGGCTTAACCATGACATGGTGGAGAAGCACAGATAGATATTAACCAGCTACTGTTGCATATAAATTTATCTCAATTATAGTATTATTGATTAAGAGCATGCAGTTTTTCAACATTAGATACAGTCACATTGACTCACACAAAGTATAATTGTCTTGCATGTGGAGTTGCCATGACAACAGTTTGTCATGACAGGTGGAGACAAACAATCACAATTTAAGAACAGTTGACTGTATTGTTGTCACACCAAAATACTACTATAAATTAACAAATGTAGCATGTATGTAAGGAGCTAAGTAACAACATTTGTTACCTGCCTAAAAGTTTATACAGCAATACAAGTTCTTAACTCATTCTAACATGGCAGTGTAATTGTTAGGGTATGAAATTACATGACTATAGATGGTTAACGGGTTTCTCAGGTTCCATTGGGGTGTTATTGCCTGGCACAAGTATTTGTATTTGTTGACTTCTATGTACATATTGTTGTATGGTGTTCAGGGTGATGACATTGCAGATGTTAGAATCTGATTAAATATTAATGTTGGAGCATTGTCAGTTACTATATGCAAAATATTGCGAGCCATAGCAAACAATGTGATCAAAATAGTATGTGATAGGTGAAAGCAGCCCATGATGTCTATTTCAGCTACGCCTTTTATTTGTATTGAATTTCAAAGCAGTATCTTATGGATATCCTCTTATGTGTATTGGTTTTGTAGAATGTTAATATTTTATGTGGGGTTCTGTGCCCTATTGACATTGTTACATTGGGGATCAACCACGTATGTTACTGGGGCAGAATTTGACATCGACAGCAAAATTTAATTTTTCCTTGCAGATGAACAATCTTTGTGGTTTGCTTAAATCTGCATTCTTGGAAGCTGGTACTGTCAACAATGTGCAGCTTCTTCAATTTGGTACACTTTTGAAGTAATTTATGCAAGTATCAATGGTTTGTCCCTTAATCATCCTGAGTGGTGAAAAAAATCGATATCATTAGGCTCATGCCTGTACCATGGGACCTGATCTGTAACAGTTATTGTGTTTCAGGAATTTTCATTAGCAGATCTATGCAATCAGTTGATAGCCTGAGCCTATATTATACAGCCTTTGGGTTTACCTCATGTAACATGCAGACTGTACCATGAGATTCGGTATCTTACAGCAAAATTGAAGAAAAAGACCTGTATACTTTGTGTTGCAGTAGCTTGGAATGAATGATGTCATGGTCCATGGGTAGATTGGAGCCATATAGATGGATTATTGATTTATGTGATTAGGTGATTGATTTATGTGCAATTGTTTTCGACCACAGGTTACAATCAGAAATATATTTAGTAATCAACATTATTTATATCATTCAACAAATTTTAGCACATTATTGTTTCTGATGTTGCAGTCTTTTTTAGATAAAGTCTGTTTTAGATAATTGAGGTGAAGGTGGTTAACTTAATTGACTAATAACCTTCATTCCCTGTAGTAAGGATGTAGAAAAGGGTAATTTTGATAATAGATTGGAAAGTTCCATATTTACAGTGGACAGATGATTAGTGGCATCTTTATCTTTCACTGATTGAATAATGTTCCAATATTTAAACATTAGTAGAGTACTCTACAAACTGTTGATGATTAACTGTTAACAATTCCACGATTAAATAAACCACAACATTTGTAACACTACTACTGTGCAATGTGTATATTTATAGATGTAGATAAGGTCTTAACCCTTGATCTTGATGATTACAATCTTGATGATGAAAAACATTTTTTATATTTGCAGAGTGGCTTTTTTAATTTCTTCTTACAGATCTTCTGTGAGAATGTTTTTTTCTTGTAACAAAATAAAACAAAACATTTCTAAGACAATGCCTTAATGGAGGTAACAATCAGGACAAAGACTTGTCACATCAAATGTTTTTTGTTTAATGACAATGGTGAAGCTAGTTATTGTATGTGTGTTGAACTTTGAGGGGGTGCATCAATAAACTCAAGCATTGATGAACAGTCAACAATTGAAACAGATAAAGAAAAGAGATGTATACAAATAATGTACTGTTCCCACAGTAACACATCAACCTATTGTTGATAGACTGAAAAAGACATCCAGTTGACCCAAACCTACATTGTGTGAATGGAAGGGGTACTTGACAAAAAGCCATCTGTGACATGTCAGTTGCCTGTTTGGACAATGTGAAAAAAATATTGTACCCTGACTATGTTGACACAGCCTTGCCTGTGTCCACAGCAAGTATCAAACACTTTCCTGTACAAGTCGGTCTTACAGCAGAACCTGCCAGTTAAAGTGTGAGTAGATACAAAATACAGAGGGCTTCACTGGCTACTCATCATACCCGTTAACACAAAACTCAGCTCACGTACAGGAATTCACATGTTAATAGGATCACATGTCTGTAGATCTACCTTTCGCGAGTTAAAGTTCTAAAGTGATTACTGTAAATGCATTTAATTTCGCGGGGATTTCATTTTGCGGTAGAGGGAAAAAGGACTTTTCGCCGTGTATTTAAGTTCGCAGTAACGCCATAGACTGCAGTCTAATACCATTATAGAAAAAAGTTCGCGGTGGTTTTAAATTCGCGGTGAAGCCGTCACCGCGAAAACCGCGAACATTAATCCACCGCGAACATTTCTGCATTTACAGTAGTCATCAGTATTGATCCTGAAGAAGGAGACAGTGGTCATTGAAAGTTTGATCTGTGTACTAGTATATCTTTGTGTTAGCATTGTACTATGGCTACTTGTACTGGTTTCTGAACGTAAATAAACAAAAACACCCGGTAGATGTCGACCTGTGGAGAAGCTGGTAAATAGATAACTTCAATGGCAAAGTGTTGGCACAAGAAAAGCAACTTAGTCCAACCTCACAGACAGAAAACATACCAGAACTGAGGTGAATCTGTCCTAGTTTCCAGCACTGCTATTATTTCATGGCATGGAATCAAGTTGGCACTTCCCAATTTTCATCTTATTGTTGATTTGATTATATGGATGATATCCTCTGGAAAGTCCAAAACTGATGCAAATAAAAAAAAGAGATTTTTTTGGCCAAAAAAAGTTGCTTTCAATGTGAAATCTATGTGGTCGGGAAGGTTAAACAAATGGATAAACACACATGTATGGTGTACGAATATCATTTTTGCGCTTTCACATTTTGCTCCTTGACTTTGGAATTGACTTAAGAAATTTATGACATTACTATCCACTTCTGGTATTTCTTTTTGCAATCTACAGCATATATTTGCTCATTTTACATCTGTTTTGATTAAAAACTTTATTTTTAGAAATGGTCAAAAATTTATGGGCAGGGAATGTCATCCATGTAACCAAACCAACATGGCCTTACTGTTACATCTCTATATCTCTTCAATACAAATACAGACTGAGTCAATGGGGAGCTCATTATATAACAAATACTCATCTGACCAAGTATTTGCAGTGAGGAGTATGTTGATTACTGATTAAAGTAATGTCAGACAAGGCTGACATGATTCAGTTTTTCTTCAATCTAACAATCAACAGCTTCTGTTGAAACATTGTTCCTACTAGCAATGGGTACTTGGGTTCCTACTAGCAATGGGTACTACAAAAAGATCTACATTAAAAATACTCAGCCACTGATCATAAGTCTCTTATACATGTATCACACTTCCTGGCTGTTCATGAGCTAAAACAGGCACAAACACATCTGAAAACTGAGCTAAGTATTGCTTAAAAATGCTACATTGCATTGTCTTGTGCAAAGTCGTGTAGTGGTCCACACCTCTTCAAGCAGCATGACTCACATCACACTTTCTGTGGAGAGCCTTCCACAAATTCCCTGTGAAGTATGGAAATATATGATTGTCAGGCATGATAACCAGCAAGGTGTACTGGTGTAGGGGAAAAAGAAGAAGATGAAACTCTTCAGTTAAAGGATGTGGCTTATATCTACAGTAGGGAAATCAAAATGTCCCTCTGTCTGGTCAAAAGCACAGATAATTCCAATCAATATTGCCTTTTAACTGTACATTTGTGACAATGGAAAAATGTGCAATTTAAAACAAAAAGCTGTCAAAACCAAGACTTCCTTGTTCTTCTGCACCTATTGAGTTATTTCAATAATTTTTCTGATCTGTTCATACTGGGATAGTTTGAGGGAAGGTACAGTGTGACTACAACAATCCGGTGTTTCATCTAAGCAAAACCTACTCCTGTTGGTTAACCTACCTTATAACCTGTGGCAGAGCAGGACTGTTGCAAATGTACTTGTGTCCATAGCCATGGGATTTGTCGTAACCTATAAAATTTACAGGTGGAGCATCTCTTGGTCGGGTTTCCTTGGCAATTTCATATAGCTGAAAAATATGTAAGTATGGAGAACTTTTGAAAGCAACAAAGGGTTACAAAGCACACCCAACTTCCAAGTCCATATCAAACAAAGTTTTTTCTTAATACCAAAGTCTTTCATTTTCACTTCAGTCTGATTTTGAGTCTATTACCGAAATCACTCTACAAAATTACTATTCACTTGGGTATTACAGCTATAGAGAAAAGCATGATTGGCTACTGAAAGTTAAGGACTACAAACCAATCTCATGCAGCACTGACTAACGTTTTGAATTTTCTTGAGCAATAAGCTAAATGACATAGGTATAAATCCAACCACACAGTATTGAATAAAGGTAAAATTTGAACATTACCTAGCATCAGATAGTGATGTTGCACCAATTACAAACTCATTTTAGTTCTTAAGTAAAGAATGTCTAGTAAACACCGGAGAGGCGGAGACACACCTTCTTCCCCAACCTGAAGGGTACAATGAAGTCATCCTCAGCATGGAGGATCAGCAATGGACATGTGATAGCAGCAACACTGAAGAAATACACCAGCATAGCAAACTGTACTGTATTGTACTGAATAATACTACATCTACAACACTACATGGTGAATGTGTTAACAACAAAGAATTCCAACAAGGTCAGGAACACTGCACTACTTCACATTAATCTAATTCTTGTTCCTTTTGCTATCTTACATTGGACTTCTAGTTTTGTACACAAAACTTACAGTTTACAATCTAAAAAATATATCAAAGGACGACTCACTGTTTATCACTTTCAAAGTAGATATTGTTTGCTTCAAGGCCATCTGTGAAAAACCAGTCAAACCCAGGCAAGTATCTCCATGGCTGAAACACAACATCAAACAATCATCCCTGCCATTAGTGTGTTTTACAATCCCTTGATTAGATATCATAATGACGAATCAAAATGTGTATGCAGAAATATGACATCCTTCTCTTCAAACAGCATCATTCTACAGCCAAAGAAATGGAGAAAGGACATGTATCTCTTTACTTTTCTGAAATGATTGCGGAAGCAGTACCTGGGCAAACGGATGTCCAGAACACTCCTCTCGAGTGCTTGTAAATGGGGCTTCTAACACAACACCAGCTGGGCAGTTACCTGTGCAAAATACAACACTTCCTTTTATATGGAAATGATAAATCATTTTTGAGCTTTTACACAATCCAAAAGCAACAACCTACAAAGCTAGTTGATTTGAGGCAAATAACTAAGGAAACCTTTTTTTCTGAATACATCATCGGTCAGTACGAATGGACATTATTTTACAACACAGACAAATCCATATAATCTTTCATGAATGGCATCTTGGAAACAAATTCATTGCACAAGGAAAAATATTTCAACAAAAGTGTTTGTCCCACCTTCTTCACATAACTTTCTGGTTATCTTTGATGTTACCCTGTAAATTATAAAGACATGAATAACATTCACAATGCCATAAGGATACCTTGAAGGTTTTCTTGACAAACCATATAGTACAATTGACATTAGTATACACTTACATAAGCAGGTCAAGATCTCATGCAGCTTTGAGGTATTTTCTACAAACAGCTGACGATTGAAGTTTCTATCAACTTAATCAAGCCACAATCACAGTGGGGAATTTTCCACCATGTATTTTTTCCACTGCTTTCCAGTACAAATGACATTACAGTAATGAAAGATATACATACCCAGTCCCCAGTGAATGTCCCCATAAAAACACTGGTGAGTTTCCCGTATGTTTTTTCACCCATGAGTGTACCACCAGGGCATCTTCACATATTCCTTCTTCTGTCGGAGAGCCAGTTGAATCTCCATAACCTGCCAGACAAGACACAAAACACAGCTCATGACCATCCTACTCACATACCTGCAATTTATCTACTAGTACAGTACTATAGAGGTATCCTCTAACAATGCACAGTCCGACCCTCTATTGTTCATCACCACACATAATTTTGCTAGTGTTTGACAAGAGTTGAAAAATAAAAGAAAAACATGCTGAATCTTTGTAAAATATTACTATCGAATCTGATGGACTGGAGACAGAAATTCCATGATATAGACGTGAAAGAAATTTTAGACATTGTCAAGCAACATAAATATGTATTATGTACATTTGGATCTCTGTTAGCACATGAAGCATGTATGCTTTAATTTGATTGCACCGTCTTGGTACTAAACAAGGTGTACAGCATGACATCACATACCTCTATAGTCAAAACTGACCACATGGTAATTTAGCCCTGCAAATATCTGGAAAAAACACGACAACAACAAAACATAATCAAGATCAACATGCAGGATTTCCTTTAAAAAAATAGTTACCTGAAGCCCTTTATCTATTAGCTTATTACTTTATAAACAGCAAAATACTATGGACTTCTACACAAAAAGAATATACAGTCATTCTCATTCAAATGTCGCGTGTTTATCTAATTGATATGAAGCAAATTAGAGACAACATTCCTTCACTTTTTCACTTCCTTTTTTTAGCGGCTGCCACTGATCTTGTAGGCTGTGTAAGGTGGTATATCCTTGTTGCCAAATTCGGGAAACAAACGTCACCTCCCGGCTAAGACAGATGCTCCAGTTAAGGTGTGCTCCCACCGCACTTGTGTAAAGCTGGTGTCAATGCGGGGTCTGAAAGATGCTCAACGAATTTCAGAGATATTAAAAGAAGAAATTTTCTTTGTACTGTGTATTTTGTAGTCTTCAAAGTCATACTTTTACGTATTACGCAATATTTAAATTATAAAAAATCGGAGAAAATAACAAAACAGTGACGCAGTGAATGAACCTCGCAGCAACGCAAGCTTGACACAAGTGCGGTGAAAGGGCACCATTAGAGCAGCCTTGTATGAGACTAGCAATGACTTTTGATGATTAACATTTTTTCTTGCTTTCAAAACAAACAAGAAAGGATTATTGACTCATTTGTAGCCCACCTTGCAACACAAAGTATTGCACAATATATTGTAAACAAAATACCTCTTATACCTAATAATGTAGCCAATACTGCAAATCATTTCAAAGAAAAAAAGGTAAACTGTACTGTTGTAATATTACCTGCCCTGTAAATCTTAACCAATGCGTAAAAAAAAAATAAGTTGCCATTTTATTTCAACAATCAGGTAGGTTTGACTGAAAAATGACCTGATTTATTTTTCAACTCTAAATTGTGCTATTTTGCACATTTCGATGAGAACAAGATATAACATTCATACAGGTAAGGTCTGTGTAAAATAAAAGTCTGACACTTCAGAAGTGTAAAATGTGTACTACCTTGTAGAGATCAACTCTGTGGGAGCCTCCTCTGTGGCAAAACAGGATGGTACAATAAATTCTGTGTTACTAAATAAAAGAAATGCAATCATAGTGACTTACTACATGTACTGTAATAAGTGTATTTTGGACTGTGCTAATTGTGAGACCTACTCTCTGAGAAGGCAAACATACTAGTAAGTTGTTGAGAACTCATCTCCTTGGAGCAGCATCTATGTTTACTTAACTCTTTGTGGACTATTTTGTAACCTAAAAGTTATTAAACAAGACTCCTCTGGCTGCAAATGGTTACCTTGAACACTTTTCTGGGGGACAATATGGGTAGGTGAAATATTGTGTCAGCCTATACTTACCTTGTGTTGGAATTACCATGCAGGTAAAGGACAACTGGATTTGATTGGCTAAGAGCTTGATTAAATGAAGCCTCATCTTTCTTCTCAACTTTCTGGATCAAGTTGGCTGGCAGGATGTGCCTGAGTTACATATAAAAACAGAGACCACATTGTTTCCCATGAAAATCAATTATCACATTGTTTACACTTTATAGTGTTACCAGCATTTTTGTATCCTATATGGAAAAGCATATGTATAGTAATAAGAATAGTATTTTGCATGGGAGCTTAAACATGTCATCATTGAATTCATTACAATTATTGGGCAATTAAGTTTGATTTGACTATGAACAAATAAATCATTAAGTTCTTTATTCTACTGCTTACTGCACTAAAGTACTTCCTCCATCAAGTACCCATGGAACAGACATACCCTGATACTCATTAAACAGCATTCATGTAACTATTATAAACATACACACATGAGCTCTTGAGATCTGCTAGGATACAAACAGCGCTTTGTGTAACAAACTATCCTACCAATGGGGGAATGGTGTATGTTTCAAGGCACTTAATACAGACAATTTACACTGTGCCCTAGTAACATGATTCATTACACTAAGAACTCTGACCCTCTCCTGTCATATCTATAAGCTGACCCAGGTACTAACCACACTCCAAGTTGGATCCCATCTGTTGAAGGAAGGTAGAAATTTCTTGCTCCACTTAATCCATAAGCCTCTAGGTTAGATAGTGGAGGTGCCAGCGGCCAACGAACTGCAGGAATGAAACAATTGAATTCAAACAAGGGAATAGGAAACAGGAAAACATCTAAGTAACCAATGGTTAGATAGTCTCTTTATATGTTGGACCCACATCTTTTCCAAAATGAAGCAAGTCCCGCCTCTCCTGGGACAAAGAGGATAAGTAAGTATTAAGTTTACCAGTTGTACTGTAGTGAAGGTTGCTTCACTTATTCAATCATTGATAACAACTTATTAAAGTAATGTTACATGTACATATTGCACAATGTGACAAGGCAGTGTTTTGTTATAACTTATATAGATAAACTTCAGATGGCAAGTCACATTATGCCCTCTAATTTGATTTTGGATGTTTTACAAATATCAAAAAAACAATTACTGACGCATCTGTGCAAACACCATGTGAGCCATGATGGACGGACACAGCTTCACCAGGACAGGGATGCCAACATAGACTCCAATCAGGCCTCCCAGCACACGTCGCAGTCCCCAGGGTCTCCTTCCCCTGAACAGACAACAAAGTAACAAATCAACTTACAGAGCCCAGCTGCTCAAACTGAGTCAGAGTTCTGTGACAAATGCACAGTCTCTATCAAACTGTAGGTTCTGTTTACTTATATTATTGATATTAAAACAAAACCTCTTCCTTGTTTTATATCAAACTGTTATTTCATAATTTACAGTGTAAGGAATGAAGCAGCTGGGTAGGGGAGGTGTCCAGCATTTTTGTTGTTGGTCAGCAAGTGGAAAACTGCCTTTGGGCATAAGACTTTTAAGTAAAGACTGGGTATATTGGTAGGTAAGGAGGTTTTCCTTTTTCTGACTTCCTTGGCGTGACCAAGGATATTATCTCTGTATAATGTCCATGGCGTGACCAAGGACACACCTGAGTTTTATACCCCTGGTACAAGCTGCCTAAGACCAGATTGATAGGTTTACTGCATACTGCATACCATCTTCAGTCGAGGGAGGAGTGGACTCCTGTAGTGGACTGATCTTGTCACTTCAGGTCATCGGCTAGGCATGCTCATACATCAGATGGCTCCAGTGTTTGTCTAGTTGGTTTTTGAATTGGTTTGTTTGTCTTACTGCTCACCACTTTCTCTGGCAGGGAGTTCCAGTTATTTACTACTCTTGTGCTAAAAACCTGGGCTCTCAACCACGACTTAGCAAGGGGAATCTTCAATTTTAGACTGTGTCCTCTTGTTGTTGTGTTTTCCGCCCTCTCAAAGAAGGTGTCTGCCTGAACTCTCTCCTTGCCTGTTAAGAACTTGTACACCTGGATCATATCCCCCCGGTTTGATTCACTCACACTGGGATGGACCCAAAGTACTTCTCTTTTTGATTAGTGAGGTGCATTATCTAATGTGCTTCAATGAGAGGACAACAGCCTTTACATTCCATCCAAGCAGACATCCAACAAAAATAAATTTATATTCTTTTCATACAAAAGGGTTTTTGAATACATTTGATTTCTTAACAACCATTTGTGTTCGAAAATGTTGGCGTCAAAACTGGAAACTGGAGAAAAGCAATGAAACAGCACAATGTGTACTACAGCCATGCAAGTAGGGATACAATAACTTCCACAGTTACAGCCAATACAGGTGTATAAAAAATTAGGTAACGTTATCAGACGAGCTGATCAAACGTTGTTCTTGTTATAGTCAAGTCAGAAAGTTAACGTTGTTGAATTGTTTAGCTATTACTTTTTCCCCAGTTCCTTGTGATTTATGGAAGTATGCAGATAAACACCAATAACAGCAATGCAGACTGAAAAGAGTGTCCACCATAACAACAAGATCCATAAAAATGATGTCCTTATGCAAACCTAGAAGCTGCAGTGGTTCCTGGGTTAGCTTTGTTGGCAGTTTCGCGGGCGACGGGAGCTTCATTGCCGTTCGGTTCACCAATAGCTCTGGATCTCAGCCTCATAGTGTAACGAATATCGCCCTCTTCAAATCAGCGCGAATGAGGACAAAAAGGTACCTCTTGAGTACAGTAAAACCGAAAATGTAGCAGGTTAGGGGTAGCTGACGCCGTAGGCGATCACTTAGTGGTTGACCTTTTACCTTTCACAGTTTCAATCACGATCTTTTCATATCACAATCACTGGTTGGTTACAGAATTGGCGGGTTTCCATTCGTATCCAATCACCATTCTCCTTATATGTAGAATAGAGTCTATGATAGATCATCTCACTTGTCAATAGGGGTGCACTTTAAGTATATATTACCAGTAATACTCAATTTATGTGGCTTTCAATTTTTTTAGATTACACCATTATCAGCTTTAAAGTGTACACTAGGGAACAATCTTCCATCATTTTTCGTTAATTGTCGAATGTAGCTTACTTTACGATCGTCAACATAACCCTTGATGTAAGTGGTATGTTCTTTCCGGTTACTGGAGGGCTTTTCAAAACACCAAACCAGCAAAGGGTGCAGCTCTTGATCTGCTGAAATATTTGTCACATACCAGCTTTTCACGACAGACAAATGTACGGGGAGAAGGCTGTTGAATTGATTCGTCAGCTCCACCGTTCACCAGACGGGTCCTTGCCGCCATTTAATGTAAGTTGTATCAAATAAACGTGTCATAGCATGTTGTGCGGTTTCATGATATCAGAATTATGTCTTACGCCACCATAGCCTGGATACCATACACCAACCTCAAAAATAGCACGATAGATACTTGAGATCGGGCTGGCTTAGGTACAGACTGCCTTGTTCTAATTGAAGTTCCATCTATCATCAGGAACTGCTGGCCAATCAAAGTTTACGATGAGTGATATGAATATAAAACACCCTCCTTGGAATAACATTTTAAAAAAATATGAATCTCTGACGTGTTGACTATTTCCAGGAGGACGGGATCCGGCAAGTACTGGAGGAGATGAGGGTGCTGTTTGAACAGAACCAAGCAGATGTGTGAGTGGTACATTTGTAATACAGGCACAGCTGAACCTTGTGCAACACCAAGTTCAAATCTCCTATAACGGGAGGGGTCCAAAGTCCGGTAGGGGTCCAAAGTCCGGTAGGATTTTAAAATCATTTTTGCGGAGATATGCATAAGTGTCTGCACATAATAAGTGCAACTTGTTATGGACTAAACCTTGTTGTAAATAACTGAAAAGTCAGAGTATGTGTCCAAGTTGGTAAGCCCCAACAGATAACGATTGAAAAAAGTACACAAGTTTGACGCCTTCCGTGCATGCTGACGAGCGAACATATCGAGAACATGGCCCGGGAAACTATTAAATAATTCATCGTCAAATACGAAATGTGAAAAGATACCACCACAGATGAGAATGCTATCTATAAAACTTCCTAAAGAAGCACAGCTATGCCGTGTCTTTGCTTTTATAGTTGGATAATCGGAGCTGAATTATGCCGCATGTTCCCGGCCCTGTCAACCCTGCCATCTTTGTCAATCACCTATGAAGGAAGCCGAGCGATGCTCAACACGATGGAGTTAGTCAACCCATCAGTAGAGTACCAATCATTCAAGAAAATCGATCCCTACCGACTAAAGAAATCCTGTAGTCATTTCTGCTGTTAAAAACGAGGTTGAAGCAGGAAATACAGAAGCCGAAAGTGAAAAAGTGTAATCGCAGGCAGACGTAAACAAAGTGCCGCCATTTTTCTTTTTGGCGACAGGTTGGTTTCACCGTGAGAGAATCCTTGTAAGTAAACGTATTTAAATATGCATCGTAATTCAAAATATTGCATATATTTGTGACAAAAAAATAGTATTGCAGAAGCTTAGTGTTATTTTGCATGCATAGGATGCTTAAAGATATGCAGAGATGGATTGGTTGTTAACTTATCGGAGTTTGGACCCCCTTTTTTGTGTTAGAACGTTCCACTGAAACGCAAGTCCAAACCTGCCAAAACTTTCGCGCGCTGTCAAAGTAAAGTTCGGAATGCTGCCGTTAAAGGAAACATATGTCTGCACAGCTTAAATCACAGTTATATGGTTGTTAACAAGATCTTAAATTGTTTTTGATGGGTTGTCAGTAAAACGTACGATGACAAAAGCCATGCGCATTCACTTAGAACAGTTACCGGACATTGGATCCCCCCCGTTATGTATAATATAGACTTTCCAATAATGATTTGTAGCACCCTTGTACAGTGTAAGATCACTTTCAGACTTTGACTAATTTATTGGATCAGGTGGATATCCTCTCGTGATCACTTGAAGATTATTTTTTACCTCTGGCAGATTTAGTCTGAGCAGATGCAAAAATAGTTATTCACTGGTTCAGTTTCCACTTACACTTCATTTAGCATTATGAGACAAATGGTAGGAGAGATTGTAAGATAGCAAATCTTGAAAGGTAAGATTAAATAGCTAAAATAGTTATATTTCCCCTCCAAACAGGAACAAAACAGTGGATGGGGCACCTGGACTGTTTCCTGGGGTTCAACTCAGACATGCAGCCTTGGAGAGGAATAAGAGATGTCTGCTGGCCTACATGTATGTTATACTGTTTAACTTTCAAACAACATCTGACCATGAACTTAAAGCTGAAGTTAACTTAACAGATGATTCAGTGATCTGTGCATATACCAGATAGAGTGCTACCGGTTTTTGTTTCAATGTTTGCCAAAAAATGTCAAGAAACATCATAACTTGGATCTAAAATTGATTAGGCTGTAGATGTAGTAGTTGTGATAGTAATTGCCCCTGCATGTTGTTTCTCCTGTGTGTAGGTTCAACAGAATGGAGAGACTTCGTGCCATGAGGTGGGAGTTTGGTAGTGTGCTGCCTCCAGATATCAAGTACAACTTGTCAGAACAAGAGGTAAGGCTACCTTTACCTTGTGTGATACAATACCTTAAAGTTTTGTATCATACAGTGACATACCTTTCAAATGGACTTTAAAAAGATAGGGTCACATGGTTAAATGAAAGTTTAATGATGATGTTCCTGCTTTGATTTTACATCAAACAAGTTTTGCTCTCCTTTTTTTCCAGATCCAGTGGTTCAGTCGGTATAATAAGTCCCTGGCTGCTTACATGCGATCTATAGGAGGTCCCAGTGGAGGAGGACTGGACCTCACACAGGTACACACCTGTTTGACACTGTGTCTGTGTCCACTTTGAGGACGACTGACTTTTGCCTCACCATTTTGACTCATGTATGATACAAGTGTTATATATTTTGCTACAGGAGACAAAATACTCACTGTATGTCTCTGTCAAAACAATGTCACTTTCACCTTTTTCTTGAAGGAAATGTCTTAATATACACTTAATGCACTGATCGATTTCAGGACCTGAAGCCCCCCAAGTCCTTGTACATTGAAGTACGGTGTTTGATGGATCATGGAGAGTTTGAGACAGAAGATGGCACAATTTTACTACTCAAGAAAGACAGTCAGGTGCAGGCAATAATCATTTTTTGACATTTTCTTGATTTCAACTTTCTAATAACTTCCTACTTTTTGAAAGGACACGATAACAAGTATGTATTTTGTAACTGTTAAACATAATTTGAGCAGACTTGAGCTGTTCCATGATGCAATAAATGTTTCTGTAGAGATGGATTACCAGGGTGCCCCCTCACCCATGCTAACTATGATCTAATGTCTAGAATGGTACTCAGGCTACTGTAAACATAAGAGTTGACTTTTAACTTTTTTTCTCTTACAGCACTTTCTACAGAGGTCGCAGTGTGAGCACTTAATACGACAGGGGGTACTGGAGCATATCCTGTAATACTTGACCACGAACATACAGAGGGACCAGCATCATCATACTCCTTCTGGTCCCTGTGCTTTGCTATGTTCTCACAAACACATTACATAAGCTTTTATCTTCAGGGTTACAGTTTAATCCACACTGATTGGTCTTGTACATGGTAATGTCTTGCACAGGCATGTGGCAAGCACAAAGACTCAATAAACATGATAACAAAGAATCAGTCTTCCTCTCAAACACAAATGTTTATATGATATAATTATAGCCTGCTACCATGAGTACAGTGTGTTTCTATGGCAAGCACAAAACTTCTTTGGCACATACTACTTTTACAAATATCTCACCATAAGGTATAAGAATGTCTTGCACTTTGTACAATACAGTTTTCTGTACGCAAAACAATGATTGTTCAAATTAAACCTATCACCTATGCTTAGGCCTCTTTATCATGGCTTAGCTTACAGCAATAACTTAGCAAATACACTGAAGTACATAAACATACTAAAACTAGACAACAAAGTCCTCTTTTCTAGACCATTTGCAACTACTGATCACAATTTCTACATAAAGAGAAAGATAGAGGAGTTGAACCAAAACCTGATAAACTTTTCACCAAACTTCTGGTGTAGATTAAAAAATGTCGAAGTGTAATTTTTTCATGAGCAATGGCCATGCATGATGATGGCCATGTATGTAATTTGTTTCCATTTTGCTTGAACCCATTCATGATCCTTCATTGTCATTCCCTCTTATTGCTTCTACACCGGAATGCCATACGAAGTGTAGAGCCAGTTAAGACAAGATCCAGTACCTTTCAAGCTTAAGTATCCAGGCATGAAGCAACATATCTAGCAAATACAACAATCCTGGTCAGTCACCAGAATACAACTCTAACACCATAGTAATTTTCATCTTTGAAAATGTTTTAAAAACTTTTGTTCATATATGTGATATCAAAATTTTATATAAAACTCAAAAGAACTGGGACTAAAATGCCATTGTCAAAAAAATCCAATAGCTTATTTCTGCATTTTTTGACCTGCCTTGTAAAAAAAGTCTTCATCTATATCATTTGTATTTTGTCCAGAGAATTAAGCAAAGTTCTTCCACTGTACTTATACATGTATTATGTATAGCTTCATAACTTTTGTGTTTACCGGGGTAAAGTTCTGAACAGAGCATGATTTGTAGCCATTTTCCATTGACCAATAACAGAAATGCAACACATCTTAACAAGTATCATTCAAAGCAGTGTGCACTTTTTCTTTCAATAATAAATGCAACAGAATGAAAAGCTCATGACAGTTTGGAAATGAACACCATATGACTTAGAAATGCTGAAATCTCTGCATTATAGACCACAATATATCCACACAATACCTTTTGTAGTGACTTTGACCAATTTTCCAACATTGATAAGCTCTGTTGTAGATTGTTTCTTGTAGTCACCACTTTATATATACAGAACAGTAATACATACTGATAATAGCATGCAGGATCAAGTTGTCAACAACAGTAATGTTGAACAATCTTGCTACTTTTTAACAGTGACAATCAGTTTTAAGTTCTTATGTCAATGCCAACATTTAAAACATCAATATCTCGAGTCTTCAGTTGTCCAGAGGGTCTAATGGAGAAACTTCATACACACGAAGTAATGCACACATTTGGCAACTACAAACAATACCAGTTCATGATACAACGCCATGTCAAGTAAGAGGACCTACAAAATGGAAGTCCAGCGTTCTTAGCTTGACTTAAGATGTCTATGGAATGGTAGTCAGTTTACTGTTACTTACTTGAAAAACAAAGCATCATTTTGTGTCCATCAATGATATGGATGATATAGCTCAACTTTTTCTGCACTGTTCATGTATTCCATGATTTAAATGCTGATAGACCACTACAATGGCACACAGTTTCTTTCTGTTCCATCAGTCACACATACATGGTTATCACAATTGTTCTTAATTTGGAAAACATCCTGATCCTGAATTCTTCACACCATGCTTGGTAACTTCAGCATATGTGTGTTACTTTATCTTCTGATTGGCCTGAACTAGGCCAATATGAGTCATTCTCCCACTGATTTTAGAGGCTTTGGATTGGACTACACAAAATGGCCATTTCTAATAGACTGACAACAATGGGAACATGAAATATTCTTCTCAAAGATGATACTCCCTGTAGGTCCCAATTCTTGACTTCTGTTACAATTAACCAAGTTTGTTGCATTGCTGACAATATCACTATTATGCAGTCCTACATAGGGTAGCACATAACAGAAGGCCAGCTTCTCTATTGGTTGCAATGTTTAAGTTTCGTTGTGCCTATATAAGGTTCCAGCCCAGTTTAGATCTGGTCAGAAAATAATTTAATATAGGTTAAACGGGGATCCAGACTTGGGTTACTCAGAGAATGATAAGTTCACCTGCACCAGCAGAGAACAACTGGTCTTGTACAATATATCATCAGTCTACATCATGTCAAGGCAAAAGCTGGGATTAGGGTTGGAACTTCGCAGTTAATCTACTTGCTCTTGTTTTTGCTTATTTACCTGAACAAAACCATTTATAACATTTATTCAGGTCACTGCAACTCATGACAATACCTTTAAATTAAATGTGGAAATCTAGTGAGCCAGTTCTGTCCCTAGAATGACAAATGTATTGCAATACCAGCAAGATTCTTTGCCCTAGCAAAGAAATGTACGATTGTAATATAGACATGATGACTTTGGAATGTATGATGTTCCTTCTCAGTGCTTGGTTTATGCAGACTACAGATCAGTTCGAATAAAAAAAAAACGTTGGACCACACATGTGACAAAACTGTTTTTGTAAAATGGAAGAACTCTTAGTTTTTTATAGCATAAATCTGGTTAATCACTAACCAAAAATGACTAGTTACTTGAGTGTCTGAGTAACCCAGGTCTGGTATTCATATCCTACAATGGTATTACTGTTTGTTGAGTCCATGACTTAGCTTTCAAAGCACCATTAGAATTAATGTTTGATGAATGTTAAGAAATCATTCCCAGAATCAAAACAACTACAACCAGGTACAAGGAAATCCAAATAGATACAACCACAAAAGTTATTCAGGAGTAGTCATCATACTAGCCATGATAGATTTTGAAAGTAACACTCAGAAACACTGAGACCTTTCATTTTTTTAAATTACATGGCTCAGATAGTTGTGACATGCATGTTTACGATCATTATGTATGTTCACAATGCCATCAACCAACCATTCAGCCAACCAGTCTGATGAAACCTTCAGTTACCCATTTTACAGAGTCAAACTGATCACAATCATTACATCCACATCTTCTAAAACTTGTCCTCAGTCACTTATTTTGTTAAAAGCTCATTGTGATATTGATAATGAATCTGCAGTGTTCTGACTTCACCGTTACCTTGTTGAATGCCAGGTAACACAAAGGTAAGCCTTGGTTCTTTAGAAACACTAGTGGTCTAGAGTGTTGTAATTAGTGGCAGACAACTAGTATCAAATCTTATCATGTGAATGACCACATGTTGGTCATTAGATAAATAACACACAACTCTGTCAGAGGAACATACAAACATTCTAAGGACAGGTACTGGTACCTTATATTACTATGTCAACAACAATCTCAACAAAAACTCAAAGTAAACAAGGGAAAATCAGTAAAGTAAAAAAAAAACTTGCTTGTCAATATTTTAATATCTCTCAGTTCGATGGGTTTACAAGATGTCCTTGTTAAAATCAAACCAAGCTTTCAGTGCACAGTGCACTTCTATTGATTCATATGGTTTAGCAATAAATACTGATGTAAGTACTGTCAGCCTTGCGGTGTTGTATGGCTGGAAACTACAATAGAAAGGAGCCCTGGAGAGGAATATGTCTTATAAAATTCTCCTGAAAAAAACTTTTTGAAATCAACAGCATCTAAGATGCAGATTGAATGGTAAAAACAAGTAAAAAAGGCAAGACATTGGCCTTGGGAAATGTCAGCTATGCTGTTGTCACTGGCTCCTTGTAATGATGATTGTAGTCTCACAACGCGCTGACACGTTCTCTCAAGATCTGTGGACTGTAGTGCTTCTTGTGCTTGTCTCCCTTCTTGCCTTCCACATGTTCTCTGCGGTAGGCTTCCCATCGGGCATCATCACTCTCATGTGTCAGGTACCTGCTGCCCACCTGGCCCTCAAGCTCTCGCAGGTCACACCAGGTGTAGAAGTCCTATAGGATACATGGACAGGACAGCTTGAGATGCTTCTAATACACAAGGATAAGGATGTCTATCTAAACATGTGAACAAGGCCATGACAGGTTTCAAACCTATCTAAAGGAGACAAACGCTACTAATCCTGCACTTCACTTGCACAAAAGGATGCAGATGGGAAAAAGGATGCAGATACTCCTTGCCATAAAAGAAGCTTATTAATCAGTTCTGTTGATGATGTAAAACTAACCTGTAGCCAGATGTGTGCCAGGCATTTGTCGGCAGTGAAACGTCTTCTCATCTTTACTTGCAGCAGGTTTGTAATCAGGTCAACAGCTGGGCAAAAAACAAAAACAGATACAACAAATAAGTCAAAATTTCAGGAACATTAGGGGCTCTCTTTAGACTTTTCAAACCAAACTCAACATGATGTGCTCTGATCACCAGGTCCATGTTTTTACTGAGTGTTTCACATTGCATTACAGACAATACACTTAATTTGCTAACAGAGCCATAACTTCTCTTAATGACCCTCAACATTTGCAAAAGTAGGAAGAATGCTGCAAGGGAACTGATTCTATACTGGATAGCCTATATGAGAATGCTAAAAGTAAAAGTAACAAAAGTGTTAGTTTTGCTGCAAAAAAGCCTGCTATGTGTAAGAAAAGTCATAAGAAGCATAATATATGCAAAAGGCAAGAATATACACAGTGATATTATTGGTGGGTGGTATCCATACTTTTTGCAATCCGCATAATGAAGTTTTAGTACCAATGGAGAAATAAAACCAGTAAGTAGTCTCTTAAAAAAGCCTAGAAAAACATTAAGTATGAATACCACCACATTTGTAAGCTAAAGAAAATCATGCATAAGTACTGTTGTGCAGAAGGGTTGATCTCAAAGAAACACAGCTTCTACATGCAAAGTGACCTCAGTGCCAGAGATGAAGGAAAAGGAAAGAAAGCCAAACTTGAAAAGTGCATGCTCAACAAAAACTAATTTTTATTTTCTCTAATTTATTGTCAGGACGAACAGATGATTAGTTGTCTCTGCTTCTGCCATGTCACCTTCCAAGGTTTTACAGAGAGCAGCTGTTGATTGGAGAAACTGCATTTGATTTGAAGACCATCCCTGCGGCAGTTGTGCTCCGTGCAGTGTTAGATAGAGACAAAAAATTAATCCACCTGATCCGACGCTACCTTCATCAGAGATCTCCTTCCATGGGTTTGGTGGGAACATAAAGGCAGCGTTCTGGATCTGATCATTGATGTCTTCATCCTCGTTGAAGGGGAAGGTACCACTCAAGCTGGGGAGAGTCAAACATACATTAAAAGATGGGAAAGGGGAAAAGCAGCATGTTGATCTGTCATCACTGATTAACAGCGATAAATTTATTCATGATCTTAACAATCCTAACAAAATATACAATGCCCAAATTTATGGTGCAGTATTGCAAACGAATAGTGCTGTAATGATGAATCACATTTTGTGCTAAACCACTGTGACAGTTGGCTCTTGTTTGAAAGTAATATTGTGTCTCAAAACAAAACCTTGTCATAGCAGTGTTGATTATGAGACGACTACAAGTACATATCTACATGTACAGGAAAAGGCTGTTTGCTTGTATGTTCCCTACCTGACATAGATGATGACACCTACAGACCACATGTCCAGTGACCGGTTGTAACCCTTGTTTCTCAACACTTCTGGGGCTGAAACCACAGACCACAAGAGTACATTTTGAAATAATGACAACCTACATGTAACAGTAATGCAGGATAATACTGTAATCTGTTTCCTCACAAATAAAGGATTCTACAAGAAATCTCATTACTCCTCTGTGTTTGAACCTTTTGGTTTTAAATGGACAATGACAATACTATAATTCAATTATTGTTAAGGTTAACATATCAAGTACAGATAAATGGCAACTATTTAACTTTTTAACATTATCTTGATTAATACCTACATGTACTCAACCAATTCATACCTATACTTCTCAGTTAGCTAACATCATGTTTGCACAGTTTGAACTTACCCAGATATGCAGGAGTCCCCACAACTGATCTTCTGAAGGACTTCTCACCAATGATTCTGGCAAAGCCAAAGTCACACAACTTCACCTGAAAGTCATATTCAACAACATTCAACTTTCTGTCAGAATATGCATACCAATTTGTTCAACCCATAAAGTTTCCAGAACATACAGAGCTACATAGAGCTATATGGAGCTAAGTTTGATGACATTTCCATTAACAACAAGTTTGAGGTTGACACGAAGGCGCGAGGCAGCGCAAGTAAATTTTGAAATCTTGACCCTCCAAAATGATATTTCCTGCATTTTGATGGGCAAATTTTGCTGATAGACTAATCTAACTTCAATTACATTTTTATTAGCAGCAAAAGGTTTTTGAGAGCAAGGTCCCCAATACCATGTCGATGACCGAAGGTGAAAAGAATGGCAAGCCAGGTCCGGCGAAATTTTGAAATCCTGACCCTCTATAAAATGGTATTTCCTTAGCTCTATAAACTTTACCTGAGGAAAAGCGTTATCGGAGGACAGAAGCACATTCTCTGGCTTCAGGTCACAGTGCACAATGTTCTTTGAATGCAGATACTTTAGTGCCACGAGAATCTGAAAATGTAAGACAGAGTATCATTATTGCTTCTTGTAGGATCTCAGAAGTTCAAATACCTTATAACTATGTCAAATTTCAACACCGTCTTTTGTGGTACATGTATTAGGGTTTGTGATATCAATAGTCTTTTCCTGACCATGTTGGTGATGGTGCTACAGCATACCTGAGTGACCAGGAATTTGGTGACACGTTCGTTCAGACGGCCCTTCTGACTGGACAGGATCATCTCCAGCATGTCTCCCTTCAGCTTCTCCATGACAACAAACACCCGCTCAGGGGTCTCAAACATCCGCTCCAGACGGACTATGCCTGGGTGATTAATGCTCTGGAAAATAGAATGACACACATATACTTGAGTAAACACACTGTGCTGCAGTAACTCTTTTGTAAGCACCAGGTCCACTCCTGATTGCCACAAATGAACAATTTCCTCCACACATCCAACAATTAGAATTTCTTATCTTTACAAAGTCTTTATCAAACATTAGTGTATTAGATAAATAGAGAAATAACTTACTCTGAGTATGGACACTTCATTCTTGAGCTGTGTTTCTTGCTTAGTGGGAAAGCGCAGCTTATCAATCACCTTGATTGCCACCTGACGACCTGATTTTCTGTGCACACCTGTAGTAACATTCAATATCTAATGTTATAATATCCATGATACTTTTCTTTCCAATGTCAGGAAAGATTCTTACAACCTAGCAGAATTAAGGTGTAACATAATCTTTAAATGTTTGTTTTAATCACCCCCATCCCTTTACATTCTGTCGCAATAGTTTAATAGCTGCCTTGCTTCACAATGTGCCTCATTGATTGTAATCATGGAGTCTTCTATCTTGTTTTCCGATCCATAATGACTGGAACTTGGTGCCTGCTGAAATGTCTCCAGTATATTTCAGTGTAAAAGGGATCAGGTGCCTTTAGACATACCTCCATAAACCACTCCAAACTGGCCAGAGCCCAAGATATCATCAGCAAAGATCTGGTATTGCTGGCTGATGTCCTGCAAACATAGATGATAATGTTATACAAGTAGTTTCTCATCTGCCTACTTACACTATTTCTTGGCACTTCCTAGCAGATCACTTAAGAATATGCATTATCACTGAAATTTTCCTTTGAGTTTATGGTAGTGACAGCAGATAAGATTACTTTTCAATAACAATGATCAGTTTTCATGTATATATTCTTGCTTAACCTTAGTAAATGTACTAGTAAAATGTTAGTAAGGGTTGTATAACTAACAACTCACAAGGTTGCCATCCATGGGATCATTGGTCTGGTCAGGGTCATTCAGTGCTGGTAGATAAAAATACAAAGTTTATCAAGGTCACGATAAAATACAAGTCGTAGTCAATTCTACACACCAGAAAGCATTCAATAAAAATGTCTGCATATAACATGACAACTGGCTTCAATATTTAATCACAGGAATAAAGCAGAGGAGCATATTGTCACAAGACAGTTACAAGAAAGTGAAACTTACTGTGACTAGTGATGCTTGTGGTGCTTGCTGTGCTAGCCTGTGGGGTGACTGGCATCAGGGCTTGTCGAATGGCCATCTCCCACATCTTTGACACAGCTGCCCCCACCCCACTCTCAGGGTCCACTGTAGGGACCTCCCCATCCACACGTTTCTCCCCCACATAGTACACAACATTGGCAGACACAATCTCAAAGCAGTGGGCTCCACGGCCCCCTTCGAATGAGCGCTCCTGCTGGGCTGCCTGCACTCTCAGAATCTCTGCCAGAGGAATGTCCTAGGTACAAACAGTCCAAGAATCAGTGACATGCTAACATATTTGATATAGCTTAGTTTGTAATAATCAAAATTATTTGAAGTCTATCAAAGCATTAAAGTATGGCTGTGCATTAATAGCATGCTGCTGAACTTGTGCATGCCAAATGGAAAAGCACATTATTTCACATGGAGCTGCTGACAATTCTCCAGGAACACTTTTTGTCCACTATTCCTTGTAATACTTTTTTGTAACCAACAAGTACACAAAATACAAGCATGAGATTGTATTACCATTATAGCAATCTGATTGTTCGTGTCAATAAATGCAAGATATTGTTCAATTTTTTTAAATGTCACCTTCAATTGAAATTCAATATCGAACTGTATTTCCACGGAACTCACCTTGTAATATTTACTCCCTACATCACTCTGAAAAAAGGTCAATGACTTGGTGTCTAGACGCCAGTAGTGTCTCTTACGCTGTAAAGAGAAAAGGTCAACAGTAAGGCATGTAATATATTCTGCATTTGTGCATTTAGCTGTCATCAAAGTTCATGACTTATGTGGCTCAGGTCTAGTGGTTTAGTTCTGACATTTAGAAGATTGTATCTGGCAGCTGAAATAAATGCTCAACTCACGATTCACTTAAGCATTTAGCCAGTTCTCTATCAGTTTTCTGGTGTTCCCAATGTTTTTTTTCCTATCAGGCTTCATTTCTACCATAGCAAAGTCAAAGCTGTGGGGCTGATATCAATTAGGATTTTACCTTGGTCAATATTGACCATAGGAGGCCATATATGACATTTCTACCATATGGACAAATACAATATCAGTGAAAAATCCTAATATCTCTGTGTACTTTAAAGGTGTCCCCTTCAAATTGAACACTTGGTTTCCCTAATTGAGAACAACTCAAAGAGATTTCTAAGATATTATAGTGCACAGCTCTGGATGAAGCACATTAGGGCCTAATGATAACCATATCATTCATAGCAGAACAGATGGCCCACCATAAACACCAGAAGTAAAATTTGCTGAAATTGAAACTTGTCATGTAATATTTTTCATGATGGATATAACTCATCATCTATGATAGTCCATGTTCATACTGCTAGATGCACCTACCCATTGGCCAAAATCCATGATGAAGAAATTCCAAGTGTATACAAACATCAACACCAACATCCTGCCATCCTGCTGGACTGTACATTCACAGTCTACTCAACTGTCTAACATTTGGGGTCATAGGTCACTGGTCATGGAAGACAAGTGATAATGAGGACAGACAATGTTCTTCTTGGTTCACTTGAACACCTTACACAGTCACTTTTTATAATAAGCAGGCCACAGGTGGCTCCAAAACCTGACCAACAGCTGTGATCTACTGATATCTTCTTGGAAACTTTTTGTTGAGGTATCATTTACTTTAATTCAAAATCATCCCCAACATCAGAATTTGATAAAAGAATCAATATCCTTTCTGTATATTTGATAAGACAAGTACACATGTATCATTAATCATAGAGATGAAGTGGGTGTGAATGAAATTCAATTTAACATACTTGTCCTTTGATAGACAACTTCTCACCTACAAGTCTATCATTCTTTGAATTGTTAGACTGGAAAAACCCAGAAAGACCTGTTTGGTATGCTTAAACTAGTCCTGCTTCCAGAACTTGTCAAGACAAAATGTAGACCATATGAGGAATTAATCAGAAAGAAACTGATTCCACCTTTATGCTACATACCTATTGCCATATAAGACAAAGCAAAAAATTGTCATGTAATAGAGAAATTTGAGCATTGATATCTTCATTTTCTATTTATGAAGTGACAAACATTAATGTAGCCTTCCACACAGGTGCATACAGTTTAACTATATATGTTACTAATTATATAATCTATATATTCATTATATATATGCTCACCATGTTGTCCTTGTTGGTGAAGTGGACCATCCATCCCTCCTTCAGAACTTTGCTGCTGCGACGCTTGGTATGTTTGACAGACTGCACTATCCTCTGCAGTGGAATGTTGTTACTCATCACAGGGCTGGAAACAAAGGGAACAGTACATTATGTGTCAGCTTGGGACTATGGACTATCATCACAGCAATTCATGGACATTTGTACCAGTATACATGTATGTTCTTCAGCACTTGTACCACCGAAACTCACTGAAAGCTGAACATGAGAACAGAACATCTTTCTGTTTTTTTCTGTCCTCTATTGTTGCACAATACACATACTTTTCTGAATGCCATATGACACTCCCCTTTTTGTTACATGACACTTTTCCCTTGGTTAAATGACATTTCTTGTATTGTTATATGACACATCATCTCCTATTACATGACATTTCTCCTACTGTTGCACAGCATTTCAGGACCTCCACATCCTGTCAGCCCACCTGAGTAGGGCGGCTCTGTCCTGATCCACTCCCTCCTCCTGCTCCTGTGAGCTCTCATCATTTTCACTCTTCTCTGTAGAGATCTCATCAAAGTCTATCTCACTCTCATTTTCTTCCCCCTCCTCTGACACAGTGCTGTTCTCTGCACCAAGCTCCAACTCATCTGTACTCAAAGCACATGAACACATATTGTGAACATTCCTGACCATCCAACAATTAGGGACAGCACTGCACTGAGAGAAGATGAAAGTAGTAAGGAAGTTTTTTTTAAAGGGATGGACAAAAAAATTCTCGTAGAAAAGCATCTAAAAACACTTCAAAGCTCTATATTTACACAGTTAACACTAGTTCACCTTAAGCCGTTGGGTAACCGAGATTGATTGTTTTATAAAACTGGGTATTTAGACATTTCAGGTCAACGACATGGATTTCAAATGTCAACATTTCCAAAATATTACAATGTGAAAGTAACTTCCATCAACATAACAATCCTCAAATACCCTATTCTTACACTAGTATACAACGGATATAGGTTACCCTACAGATAAAGGTAAACTAATGTTACATAACTGTGGAATTATAAAAATGCTATCATCCTCTTATCTTATACTAGACTGATAATGTAAAATACTGCTGTAGAGTAATTGTGATGTACACATACATGTAAACCAGCACAATTTCAGGCTTAAATTTTCAATATTTTTTTACCATGTTGACTTTTAGAGAATTCATTGGACTGGAAGTGACAATAATAACAAGAAGAAAAATTTAACACATGAAGTACATAGTAGGTAGAAATCAAGAAAATACCTAAACAAGGTATTCAAAATGTTGGAACTTAAATAGTAAGTTATTCAACAAAAACAACAAAACTTGTCTTTACCATCCCTCCTACCTCGATGGAATGCTACCTCTCCAGTGCAGTCTTTTGGCAGTTTAGGGGCACACTTCTTATGGACGTTAAACTTACAATCTGCACATGAAGAGAAACAAAGAAACAATGCAATCGTTAGCAACCATGAAATGGGTAAAATGAATACTGGTGTAATAGTACAATGGACAACACTACCTAACTGAACTGCCAAGATCAATGAAGTTGATTTCAGTTGGCATTCAGATGGCATTTCAGTACCAAGGAAAGGTCAAAGGTTTATGTTTGAAGCCGTGTTGGAAAGATGAGCACCACTGACATGAAGAGTGGGTGTGAGGAAGCAGGGAATCCCTCATCCTCAACCAGGAAGTGTGACAAGTGGAGATAACAACCCAAGTTTCATCCCACTTAAGGGCAAGTAGGGAAATCTCAAAATCCAATACACATTACCATTTACAGAAAGCCTCTAAATGCCATGTAGGCAGCTGCACATATGTGAAGAGACACTCAGAACTAAATCACCAGACCATCACTGGCTAATGAGTTTTGCACCCAGGGGAAGATGCATGAAAATGTTCTTGGAACAGTCTGGTGACCTTCATTTCAATATTTATAATCTATCCAAAACAGCAAAAAAACTGTCAAGATTAAGATGCAAAATAGGCATGACTGATACTGTAAATACAGAACTTTTGTGGCGGTTTAACATTTTTCAGTGGCAGTAAGAGACTATAGTGTATGGTACTACCGCAAACTTTAAACCACTGCGAAAAGTCCCTTTTGATTCCCGCAAACTTAAATGCATTTAGAGTATTGGAGTATTGGAAACAGTGGAGAATATTCCTTGAGTTTTGAAGCCATGGCCAGACAGCTCAACAAACTAACTATGCGTTGCATTTCTTGTTAGCTTAGTTGATGAGCTGCATGTCCACTAAAGCAGCTGGTAAGGATTTTCCAAGCAAACTTGGAGATGGGAAAATGATGTGTGGGTGGACAGCATCTTTGCTACTTTCAACAGGAAAAGCTTCTCAAGGTTTCCAAAATCAATACTGACAGCTCAGGGCAAAGGGCAGAACCACTGGAGAGTACAGTACACCCACCCAGGGAATGTACATTCATCAGTACACAACCCACCCACCCAGGGAATGTACATTCATCAGTACACAACCCACCCACCCAGGGAACTGAACATTCATCAGTACACAAACCAACCACCCAGGGAACTGTAAATTCATCAGTACACAAACCAACCACCCAGGGAACTGTATATGGATGTACAGGATTTTAAATGGAGGTCCTTATTCTAGGACAGCCACACCTCTAGCACATAAAAGAACATACCACACTTATCGAAAAGTGAAGCGGTCCTTCCTGGTTGGAGTGGATCAAATAAATCTGTCCAGATATGCAACTTGTACTGTTTACAACATGTTAAGCCTTGAGGTAGTTTACAGAGTATGCAATACAAACAAATACACAAGAACTATTGTGTTGACATAAGTTATCAACCCTCAGGATGAAATCTCTATCATGTAGGTAATTTGAATGTGACAAGTAAAATCATTGGTAAGAATTATGTTCATTTTCACTTAAGTACCTATGATGGAAGGTAATGTCCTAAATGTGATCTAATATGCAGTCAATTTCTGAGAGTATTAGATGAAAAAGAGAGGTAAGCATATTAAGCACTACTGACAGTGTAGTAATGAAATAATTACTGCACTGACTTGTACTCTTAAACATGGATAAAACCTGGCCCGAAATGTTTTACTGACCTTTGCACTGGAGTCCTTGTCTGAAAAGCCCCTTTAGCAACTTCTTGCAGTACTGACAAATGGTGGGCTTGGTGTAGGTGTGGACCTGCATGCACAAATTGTACAGGCTCATAAAGCAGTAACAAACTAAATACACAATACCATGTGTTTATGGAAAACTTTTAAAAGAGCAAACCTTGTTACATGGGCAAAAGACATCATTTGAGAAACAGGGGAGAAATGTCAGTTTTTTTTAAATGTAAAATAAGCATGCATAGCCAAATTGCTACAAATGATCTATATGTTATTTCATGTAAAGCTGCTTTGTAGTGTGCTTGAAATAATACATCTGATTAATGTCAGTTCTGTTCTGCAGCTCTCAATAAGTCCATGTGATGGTGTAAGGCATTGTGCACCTGTAGTGTATGTGGAACTCTGATCCTTCCGGCCACAGCTCTTTCTATCCATATGGGACGGCCACTCCAGGATGTGGATCGCTTGTCTCGTGGCCCGTACATCTTTTCATTCTGCAGCACAGATCAGGACAAAAAAAATGAAAAAAATAAATTGACTTCACCAGCTGTAGGAATGACATGCTGGCTTTATATGGAGTAACAATGAGCAACAGAAAACCTCCTTAGTTCATCCTCTAACTGTTACTGCTCAAGGGTCTATCTTTTGTTACCAGTGTGCAAGACTAATGCATATTTTAGAGATCCCCATCCAGTGTGCTTTAGGAGTCCTTGAATATTCCAGTTGGTCATTCAGTCACTCAGCCTGGAGCAGGAAATACACATAACATTTAGATATTCCCACATCACAAACTCCCTTAAATGCAATGAATTTCCCAGAAAGAACTTTGCAACAAGTCCTATTTTCCAGGATCCTTTTGGGAAAATGACATTATTGTAAATCAAGATCAGGTGCAAGTACCATAACACATAAAACTAGGGCATCAATGCTTTGAACATTCATAGAATCACCTCTTTCAACAACCTTTCATATTACTGTCCAAGCATGGTATAAATGAATCATATGTTTGATATGCTTGCTGCCAGCCAGCCATTACTATTTTAGAGGGGGAAATGGCAGGGCTCTTAAGCCCTGTTGAATTCTCTTCAATCTGCATTCCAGACATCTGCAGTACATGTACCTTCTCAGGCTATAATTTCACATTTGCCTGAGTACCTCCCTGGAATCCTGCCTAAAACCCCATAAACTGATTTTTACTGTAAACATTTACTGGTCCAACACAGAAATGCTTAGAGCATATCACACACGCTTGTAATGAGACTTCAACTCTTCACATGCTATATAATGAAGCTAATTTCAGTTCTTTTCCTTGACACCAATTCTGGAATTATCTCTGCATTTTGGGACTCGGGCAAAATTACATAACACTTTGCAGTGAGCTTTTTGAGCCATACTAAAAATCAAAACATACATACATGTACTATATTTTCATTTGAAGGGGACAGTGTACCCACTTTAATTCTATCTCTGCTTTCTTTGCAAGGGGCCACATGATGAAGCCAGATGCCCACTACCACCAAGTTACATGTCATGTCAGACTGATGATGAGTCCAACTCTAAGGAAATATGTATAACCAAACCATGCAAGTGCAGTTTGTCATAACCTTGTAAGAATGTATCAGGAGATAAAAATCAGGTCCAGGAACAAGCTGGAATATAGTATTCACTCCGAATACAGCATGATATAATTTGAAAAAAGGGAAGGAAACACTTTGAATTTGTTGGCAAATGTTGGCCCGTGAACATCACTGAGCTTGCACTGATTAGCCAATGGAACTGTACAAATTGAACATCCATCTCTCAGGTCCACAGGCCTGGAAAAGTCTCCACAAACAATGATCATCAGCAACCAGCCAATCAGAAAAGTGCCTCCAGCAGAGCACAATACACTATTGGCAAGGACAGAATGTAGGCCACATACAATCTCAGTTAGCAATGCAGAATTGAAAAAAAATGTCAACTGAAAGTTGATATCAACATTCGGAAAGAGATTGAAATATATCAATTTTGGAAGTGAATGTTTGTACAAGAAATAACGAGTGGTCAATAGTACTGAAAAATGACAATCGGCTGCTCAAGTACAGTATTGACACAGAAGGTGTTCAATTTAGTCTTATACAACAGAGGTAAATAAATGCAGCATAGGTACTAATAATCATACTAGTTAGCAGGTAGTAATGACATGCTCAAGGAACAAAAATAAATGATGTGTTTGTGTTAACATATGTCCTTGATAAGCTTAGAGTAACTTAGTGATTCTTTTTCTCACACATCTCGTACATTTGGCCTAAGCAACATTACTACATTCTAGTTATTTCCTGTCTTTTGGCTTGAAGCGCTTTTAATAAGCCACCACACTGGTCAAGATTAGTGAATTGCTGATACCTTTCAAAATATACTACTAAGGAAGGAGATTAAACAGATCACATCTAAGAAAGGTGTGGCTGTGACCATACATCAACATCAACTACCTGCCTGAGGCTGCATGTCAGCTGAGTGTTTTAATAAACAACTTTCCACTGTCCTTCACACACAAACTTCTACAGATTCATCAGTGCAGTATCCTGCAGCAAACTATTCATCGGGGCCTTGAAAAGGACAGATCATTGGATAATGAATTCCTGTCCTGAGAATGTACGTCATTTCATCAGTTAGGATGGAATGAAACAGTAGAGATGTGATGCAAACTGAAAGAAAACCAGGCACATACAACATGCTTCTAGGGTTAACAAGTATGGACCCAATGTTAGTGATTAGTCCACAAGTAACACTTAACCACATCACATGGCTAGGCAAACTGTGCATTCTTCTAAATCTATACACTGTTCTTCATGAAAAGCACATTATTGCCAGGCAAGAGTGTAGCAAAGGCAACATGGAGAAGTGATTTTATACACATGAGGCACAGTGCCATCTGTGATCTGCTGCAGCTACATCCTTCACTGGTGCGGTGCTCTTACTTGGGATGTACAGATGGAAGCAAGTAACGATGCATTTGCAGGATTGAAATCTTGCACATTATCTGCCTCTCAGGATAAGCTTTATTGATGAATGGTAGGCAGGATAAAATGCATAAGACGGTTTGGATGTTTGTCATCGCCACTACGCCACCCCACCGCCGTCACCACCACAGAAGCTGTTGAACATACCTGTGAGGAGCCCACATTTTTTGGACTGGGCGATCGTGATCGACCAAATCGTGGTGAACGAGGAAACTTTGGTGAATATGAAGACTTAGGTGATTCTGGAGGCAGCAGTTTGCCTTCACTGTCAATGGACACGGGCAGACTGTGGGTGCTGTCTGCATCTTTCTGCTGCTGCCATGAAGATGAAATGGTTACATGGATGAGAGGGCAGACTGCCTAATCACCTGCCATCAGCAGGGAACACCTCTCTTCCCTTCATGATCATCTCATTTCTAATGTTTAAACATGTACATACATAAAATCTCTTGTAT
>NC_049979.1:17953450-17954665 GCF_000003815.2 Branchiostoma floridae | reverse complement strand
TGAGATAAGTGCAAGATGTTAAAAGATACAAGGGAACAAAGTTTATGAATGACCAAATAAAAGCACTTAAGAATAGTTTTGTTTGTTGATTAGAAACTAGAGGTATCTGTTATGTAATACATGTACATGTATTAAGTAGTGCATATATGGCCATGTTACTACATGAATGTTGTGATAAAATCCTAGACACAAATATGGGATTGATGTCTTCACCAAACTGCTTACCAGTCTTTATATCCTTTTTATTAGGCTTACAGGAAAGTCGAGACGATGTGTGAATCTAGGTTCTTACAACTACCTGGGGTTTGCAGAGAACAAAGGCCCTTGTGCAGATGCTGCAGCAGAGGCCCTGCAGCAGTACGGAGCAGGAGTCTGCAGCACCAGACAGGAACTGGGTAAGACTTACAGAAATTTGCTCTAGTGGGCTGTGGGCTGTACAGTGGGCTGATGTTTTCATCTGTTTGCTTGTACACAACCTAGAAGAGAATGCAGGTAACAAGTGTGCTTCATGCAGATGAGTTTTGTCATTGATACATGTACGTGTAAGTGTGTGCATATTTTGGTTGAGCTTTACATCTATCAAAAGTATATTGTTCTTTGCATACCTCCATTTGTCAACAGTGCTGACAACCCTCATATGACCTTACTTGGTGGCTCCTAAAGGAGTCAGTACGTACCTGACAAATCAACAGATACTGACAGATGGCTGTATTGGATATCTATAGGGAACTACAGAATCCATGAGGAACTGGAGGAGACAACTGCCAGGTTCCTGGGTGTGGAGGATGCTGTCACCTTCGGCATGGGTTTTGCCACCAACTCCATGAACATTCCAGCCCTCATGGGTGGAAAGGTAGGTCAAGGATAAAGCACTACTCTGAGAAATTGTCATAGCTGAAAAACAACCATAGTTAATCATATAAAGTGCTTGGAGTTGTTTGTCTTAAAAGCTGTTTGATAACTGGGCTAGCATGATATTTGAACCCAGGAGTTCAATTTTAAATGGCTTTATTGACTTGTCATTGTCTACAGGGATGCCTTATCCTGAGTGATGAGTTAAACCATGCATCTCTTGTGCTGGGGGCCAGGCTGTGTAGTACTGTCATCAAGGTGTTCAAACACAATGGTGAGTAACTTCATAAGGAAATGATCATGACTGCACAAAAAGATATACTACAGGTATGTCGTGGTGACATTTGGACATACATATGCATA
>NC_049979.1:17933749-17946081 GCF_000003815.2 Branchiostoma floridae | reverse complement strand
CTTCATTGTTAGGCAACCATTTTGGAGTTTACAGTATAGGGTTGCATTGTTTCTACTCTTGTAGTTCAGGTAAGAAGATACATGTATTGGATGGCGTTGTAGATACTTCCTGTAAATGAAAGGAAATACTATTAGGCTATGAAAGGTATTTTACATTAATTTAGTTTAAATGTAACACTTTTCAAGAGCATACTAACTGTTGGTCAAACCTTCTTTTAGATGGAAGTATTGAACAAAGGTCAGAGTGCAGGAATATGTAAGAAGAAATCAAAGTTTATAACTGTTTTTAATCTGACCATTTGGTAGTTCAGGTAATAATTATAAGAATTGCTGAAAATAAACATATGATATCTGTTGATGAAACTTAAGTACATGTCTGATTATCTGTATCTCTCCACTGTCCAGGTCAACTCAGGATCAAGCAGCTGGCAGCCAACTCCAAGTACTTCCGTCAGCGGCTAGTGGAGATGGGGTTCATTGTTTATGGAAATGACGACTCACCCATCGTGCCTGTTCTCCTCTACATGCCTGCAAAAATTGCGTGAGTACATGAAAAAGGAAACTTTTGGTGTCCGTTTCCACCGTGTGCAATAGTCAAAAGAAAGAGGGGGAGAGAAACAATGGTAAACAGGTAACAAGGTGTAAAGGTCACACCAAAACTTTTCAGTGTCATGTAGGTGGGCCATGTGAAGTAGAATCTCTGTTTAACATCTCTGTGAAGACTAGGTGTGGCACATTCCTGCCTGGAACGTCATGTACAGACCCTCAATTCTACAGGATACCATTGATTCAATCAAGGAGTACTTTATTATAGATTTATTTATAAATGTATAAATTTGAACCAGAAATACTATGATTGTTGTAGATCCAACTTAAGTTAGTGTTCTTGATTTGTGGGGTTTTACTTGTAATGTTTTTTTTTAATTGTATATATAACTGATAGGGATGTCCCTGTAGTCTTCTGTTAACAGCCTCACAGTTGAATCCCTGGTTCCAATTACTGTACTGTTCAATACTTGGTAAGGCATCTCATTTGTAGCTGCACCTGGCAGTCTTGTGTTTGAGATGACTTGAGCATGTTAAAGGGGAAGAGCTAGCAACACAAAATATATCCTGCAAATGAAACAGCAAGGAAACTTGCTGCTCTATTCAACACTAGGTACTACAAGAGCCTGAATGAATATTTATACCTGGTTTTGACATTTTGTTCTGTTAAAGTAGTGTATGCAATTTAGTCCGCTTCTTCTGAGCATAGCTAGGTAGTATCGTAGTTAAGGACTAGCTAAGTTGTATTGTAGAAAAGGATTCATGTTACTCATGAGTCTATGCAGTCTAGCGAGGTTGTTGTGTAGAAAAGGGGATTGATGTTAATCAGGAGTTCTGAAGGGATGACCATGATGTGACTATATAAATATATGTCTAATGATAATTAGGATGATAAGCCAAGATCATATAGACAATGGAGTACAGCCAGGTGTTGTTTGACCACGTATCTTATTCCTGGGCCATGTCCATCCTAGTGTGAAGAATGTGATGTTCACAGTTGATGTTTAGGGTGTTCTCTTTGGAAAATGTTTGCTAGTTTGTGGCAAGTAGTGCCCGATGTTGGGTAGAAGACTTACATTTTTTACCTCTGTTGTTTGCCTAACAGCTTGTCTCTACTGTTTCCACACCTGTTTTGCCTAACAGCTTGGTTGTGTGCTGTTATCAATATAGCCTTTTCTACAGTTTAGAATACAGTGGTCTATTGCTCTTTGTAGCCTACAGGACTATTCCTGATGTAGATTTAGGTGTCATTTTTTCATTAAAGTCAGTAGAAAGTCAGTGGTGGTACAGCAGTCAGCCTTGGTGATCCAGACTGGAAACCAACTAGTGGCTGTGTGTGAGGGCAGAAAAGCATAGTGTGCGAGAGTATCTAAGAGCAAATGCTACTGTACATGGACATTCAACCTGTTCAATCAATCATGTAAACATGCTGTAGAATGTTTGGAGAAGTTGCAGAACACAAAGGATGTACCTTTAAAAGTTTGAGCTAGGTATCAGCTAAGCTGTCAGGAAAAATTCAGGGCTGGGGAGATATAAGTTTTGAAGGGCTGTTTTTGTTACACCCCGGGTAGAACTGTGACTAAACCTGTGGTCCTATTGTTGAGTGTTGAACAGAGAGTCCACGTCATGTGACCTAACGCAATGTTTGCACCCATGTTGGTGAGAGTGGGAGTGTAAACTTGATTGGCTGTTGAAGTACTAACTTGACTGTCCCCATAACCTGCTTTGCTGTCCCAAAGCAGCATGTCCTGTGCTTGGCTACGCTTTGACCTTTAACCCTGTTATTTGCTATAGCCTTTATGCAATGTACATACTTTTATTCAGTCGGCACACATAGAACACATTTTACTGTTTCTGCTGTCTCAAGTATATGTATGTTATGTTGAGTGCAAAGTTCTGTCGCAGCTTTATCTGTCAAAAAAGGTTATGGCTCGGTGAAAACCTTTAACATGCTATGCCTATGGGTGCTAAGTTGTCCTTGGTTACATGAGTGCTAAGGTTACAGGGTTATTACTCTTGCTTCTGTCTATATTTGCTGTCCTATGTTCAGAGTCATGTAAAAAAATTCTGTTATTCTGGCATCTTTTTTATTACAGGTGAGTTTGCATGAAATTATGAGTTTAATTCTACCAAGTCAAAAGAACAACTGACTATTCCAAAAGGACACGCTGTACTTGCAGGCATTTGCGCTTGGATTTCTTGTTTGCTTCTGTCACGCAGTTGTTGGAAAAAAATCAGCTGTCTTTTGTATCCTATTGCTATTGTGCACAATAGCAGAATATTGTTTTTTAAGGTGTCATGTCTTTGCAGAAAAATTACCAAAGAAATAGATATGCAGCATCTTGTTTCTTTCAATTCATAATTTTAAATTTTAAAAAGCTTAAATCCTTCAAAGCCTGACTAACCCAATTGTTACCCAAACTATATTTATGATTGGAATTTTTTTTTTGCATTTGAGTGCATTGACTATGTTTGCTTTTTTGTTTTTATTCTAGTTTTTTTATTGAGCCTTGTCTATTACCTGAGTGTGTTACATGTGTGATGGTAAAATCAATGCTTGTTGATTTTTTAACCCTGTTTTGATTGCTTTCCTCAGTGATGTAGACTCATGGAAGGTATGTATACTTACTTTGCCCTTGCAATATAGAAGACTGTTTATACTTTCTTTCTTCCCTGCCCACAGAGCTTTTAGCCGGGAGCTGTATCAGCAGAATGTGGGGGTAGTGGTTGTGGGTTTCCCTGCCACTCCTCTTGTGGAGTCCCGAGCACGTTTCTGTCTGTCTGCTGCCCACACACGAGAAATGTTAGACAAGGTAGGACTGGTCTGTAACCACACCCTGGTTCATGTCTCTGACATACAGCCAACAGTCCAAGGGAGACACATCTTTTTATACAATGCTGTATGATTGTTTTTATTGTTTTATGAAATATCTCATGTTCAGGGATGACCTGCAGGCACTACAATACCATCCAGTCATAATATTGTTGTACTGGTTGAAAGGATGTAAGTACAGTAATAGTTTTTAAGTAGGGTAAGATTTTGCAGCCCTTCAAATGAACAATATTCTTGGCAAGGACAGTAATGTAGGTATTGGAACAGTGATAATTTTGCAATTTTGTAAGTTCTTTTTTAAGGTCACCACAACTGAGGATCAAGAATCTGAAGTTATCCTCCCACGCCAGAAATACCATCAACATCAGTGGGATGTAAAACGCTTCTATATTCCTTTGTTAATGTTATATCTTTGCATTCATGTTACTTACAATTCGTGGATAATACCTTGGCAGGTTCTGGATGCCATCAGTGATGTTGGAGACCGCCTGCAGCTGAAGTACTCCCTCAACTCACCAGTAAAGGCCGTGTCTGCTGAGGAGTGCTACAGCCAGGTGGACAGTCTGGCACACAAGGCTTGATGTGTGCAGAAACGGGTTACAATGTACTTGTCTGATGCAGTCTTGCAAATGCAGTTTGTTGGTTACAGACACTCTGTCTGTGCAGTTCAGACACTGACATTCTTTTTGCAGTAGCAAACTTTTGTATATCTTTGGAGGGACCTCCCTGAAAAGGTCACAAATGCAGCACAAGAAGCAAATATTTCACTACATCATTGTGTACCATACTTACACTCTTACGATCTGTTAATAGTTGATGACAGAAACAAGTTATTATAATAGCAATGGTATGCACATTTTCCAATTTTTTTAAATTAGAAAGGATTTTGTGTGTGACGTTACATGGTGGGGATTTTATTATGAAGAGGGGGTGATAGATGACAGGCCATTCGGTAACTTTTATGTTTCTTTGTTGAAATAATACTTGTACTTGTAAATGCTTGTTTTGAGATTAGAGGTATGCTTATCCTGATAGGAGATATTTCCAACAGTATCTAAAACATTTCAGAGCCAGTGTTTTCACGACATACCAGTACACTGTTTACATTTGAAATATTCACACTAACAGATGTCTATAATTCAATAAACATGTGATTTAATGGTGTTGATCAGTACCTATCCAAAAGTATTATTTTAGTATTCAAGCTGTATTGTATAGTCATCCACATGTCTACAGCATTTCCAGTGTCACCAAGGCTTTAAGGTTTTGCTGTTTGAACTCACAAGATGATTCAGCGTCAACAGACTCACGTACATGTATCATGGTGGAAGAAAACTGACACAAAACATTTGGCAACTTGAATGTGATTGATTGTCATTACTAGTATTGTGTCTCTTGTTGTTGGAAAGAGGAAATAATTTTAACACAGTGCTAATTGTAAAAAAAAAATTGACAGGATATGATCAAATTGTTGTTGCCAAATTAGTGTTAGATTTATTTATTATGTGTGCTGTAGTTATGTTGCTGTTGCTTTGTCATGTGGAGCTTTACTTGAAAGATAGCTAAAGAAAGCTGTTATAAATTTTGGAATAAACATAAAATTTGATACTTTTGACAACCATGGCAGCTACATAAGAGGGTGAGTAATTTTTCATCAAATGTGATGAAGTTTTAAAAAAGGTAAATAGATATCTCAATTTGTTGTTCAGATTATCACTATATGATTTAATTTCATTTGGTGAAAAAAAGCATGTTATAAAACCACTTGCATTACTTTTTGACTCACCCTCATATTATAGAATTCCATATATTTCTTACTTCCATATGCCATTTTGTCATTGCCTTCTGTGAACCATTCCACCATTCACTACATTCATACATTTAAACTAGTCCACTACTTCTTTTGTTTTGGCAGGATGAAGGTGAATTGTATAAACAAAGAATTGAGATGTGTATCAGTATGTGAAATGCACACCCTGGGCTGTGCATTACTGACGTGTGATGGTGGCATTTTGTTTATAGTAAATTAGCTTTTTCCATCATTATAGCAAAATGTGAAACAAAAAGTACATTTTTGATATGCTTACCAGCACTCAACCCACCACATCATCATGAAAGAAATTATGATATAAGACCATAGCTGCCTTATGCTACTGCTAGTAGGACCAACCAGTAGGTACTTCTGATGGGACATCCATTGACACATTACGCATTACCACCGCCTCTGTGTATTAATATAAAGGACAGATTAGATTGAATACAAGTATGATGTGTTACAAACATGTTAATGAGTTCTTGGTAAAAGCTAGCGAAATAGAAGAAAATGTTTAGACTGACAAATCTGTCCGTGAGATTTTGTCAGACCTTGCTTGTGTGAAAGACATGAGACGGTGATGAAGGTCTTAGGTCGTAGGTGAATGATTTGCTTGACACTGGAACGCTGGCCATACTGCTTTGTTCATACCCTTTCTTCCTCAGCTGCTCACAGAGCCTTTGTCCATCTCCACCTGTTAACCAGTAGTTGTGATAGAAGTTTATCCCATTGATCCCATTTGCCATACTGTCCACTTGACTGCTGCCTTCCTTTTTATGAGTGGCCACACCTGGTGTAAATGGCAAGGATTGCCTGCCTTAACCCCGAGGGCTGTCCTGTTGTGTAGACTACTGTAGAAACGAAAAAAAGCTTGTTTACATAATAATTATTTGACTTAGGCTGTATAAATCTAAATTCCTATGGTTCACTTTGTTTGATAACCCCATGCCAAATGCGACTTGTGCCTAGACTTTTTTTTACGACTGATGTTGTAGTTTTACGAAGGGCTGACTGCAGGGCAATTTGTCATGAAAGTGTAAGAATCATGTATTTTCTTACCCATGGGAACAAGTGTTCTAAAATCTGTGTGCTCACATATACATGTGTAGATAGAATTAAATCTATATGGCCATTTCAGTTGTCACTGAGGTTCTTGGTCATTTATTTCATTTCCTTTCAAGTGTTTTGTTCATCATATGTTTCAGTGGCTGTCTGTCACCTCTCCAAGCAGAGGTTAGGCTCTGGCTGTTTTTTTAAATGTTTTTTGGGGTGTTTTTATCAGGCTTTCTGTTTTGTACCATTTTCTTTGTCTTGCAGCTTAGTGCCAATAAAAACAACAAAAAAACAGCTGATGCCTAACCTCTGGTTGCCGAGAACCTTAGGGTAATTCTGACTTGTTTACAATGCACTGCAGCATACATGTAGGTGTTGCTGCTTACAGATGTGGTCCCAAATGCATATACGTATATTAATAGGTAGTTGACATGGTGTTTACAATGGGGTTCCAAATGTAAAGTGTATTATGTATATCAATGTTGTCAAGTAACAATAATCTATGAAAAGAATTTGGGAATGCATCTGTAAACAGCAACGGCTATACATGTTCATTTATGTTAGACATCCAGGTAAACAATATTCAAATACAATTCAATCTCTACAACTTGATAAAAATGGAATACTTCCGGATGTTTTGAGTGACATCCATTGCTCTTTTTCAGCATCACTAGAATGAAGCAGCAGCCATACTGCAGTGCAATATGAACCAGTCAGAATGCCCAGAGGAAGGAGAGTCAGTAAAACATTGGTTCAATAAAACATATGGTTGTGTGAAGAATGTTGTTGTGTGACTTGCCTACCTGATGAAACAGTTCAAAGGTAATTGTATGTCCTCTGGTGCCTTTGTACACAGATTGTGATATACTACAGAAATGTAAACCACAAAGATATTCCTATTGACTTCAGAATATGCAATTTTCAGAATGCTATACTGTAGTGGAGCTAATCATCTGCTGTACAGTTTGTAATGCCAAAGCCTTAATTATATATATATATATTAAACACCATGCAAATAGGACATGAACATGTGCCTTGCATTGTGAACATTCTAAAATACTGCTGCATATCAGCTCTTATGATGTTTGGGAACATGCAGATACTGCACTACCAAAATTAGCATTAATATGTATAATAATGGCACATTTTATTGTAACATAAACAATATTTGTGGAATGGGGTTGATGTATACTAGCTTGGAATAAAGCATTGATGTTTTCACAAAATGTTCTTGATTCTGATTTTTCCCCACTATGCAAATTTGGTGCTCATGTTATTCCCTGGAAGGTCTTAAGGAAGTATAAAATTGTACTCTACAATACTGTTTTGTAACGTGGTTTGCAGGATTTTTTTGTCAGGCTTTCTATTTTGTCCCATTTTTGTGTCAATTGGTGGACATGAAGAAAACATCACATAATAGAAAGCCCAACAAGAAATGTCTTACAAGAAAAAATAACAGTACGGGCCTGTCCAAAGCCATATATTGTCGTAGAGGAAAAAGTCTAGTTTTCAAGGCCTTCAAATTAACATTTGTCCATAGGATTGACACTGGTCTCCAAATATGCTCCAATCCAAGTTTAAAATGCTGCTTAATTACATGTGTTGCACAGTACATTGATACCACACACAATTTTGCATTCTCATCCTTTATTGTCAAACCTAATCATCAACAAACAAAAAGAAGTCTCTCATATCTATCCTCTGTACATCAGTCTCAAAGATAACTATAATACAGGGCAACAACTTTTGGTCATGAGAAAATAGAAAAATAAATTAAACACAAATGAAAAGGCATTGGTCCAACAAAACCAAGAACAGAAGACAGGATAGATGGGGTACATTGATAGAAGCCACATGAAGACAAGAGTGAGCTAAATCAATGCCACATCTCTGTTTTGCACTGCCAGGTGTGAAGGAAGCTGCTTAGGCAAAAACCCTTGACAGGAGTTCTAACATTTGGCACATGTTTAAGCTGGCATCTGGAATCATTCAATGCTTGAAAAGGAGTATACCTTAAAGCATTCATCAATAAGTGATTCAGGTGCAGACACTGTGGTAAGTTGACCTTGAGTGGAGCCTGGACACTTAAATACGTGGAATATGAATGAAAGCCAGAAAAGTAACTTGATGGGTCCACCCTACATCTGGCCCCTATCTCTTCAGTTCACATAAGCTGCTAGCTGTCATTGACTGATAACAGCTTTCTCAAATAAGTTTGCTTTCTATTTGCAACTTGCCCCTGAGAATCACACAAGTGACAAACTGGAAGCACAGAATATCATAAATGAGCAAATCTTCCCTCGAACAAAATCTCCACACTAATCACACATTGGTCAAGAACACAAATAATGATACACTGACAGTTAAGTGAGTATAATCTATGTCAGATCATTGACCACATATTGGGTTATCTGTAGCATTTACATTGTACTAGCTACTATAGCTACTGTACATGTTAACAACTTCCACATATGGAAGTCGTAATAATAGGGCTATATTATGTACAGCATCAGTTCATACTCTAAGCATGTGCATTTACAATGTATGGATTGACTTTCTATAATTTGATTATGTTCCAGTTGACAGTATTATTTTCAGTGCAGTTACATGTACCTACAGCATATCTTGAGTGTTATATGGTTGTTTGGCAACTTCTCATACACATGTGAATCATTTACTAGTTGTTTCTATTTAGTTCTTGGACATACGTTAGCATCATCAACAGTAGCTCTTTTGACAGTGGTTGGCTGCTGCTGGCTGAAAGGTGTTTAACTACTAGTATAATGCTATCAATTTAAAAGACATTTTCAACATTCTCTTCTTGATTTGAACATTTGGAAACTGATTCAAGTTTTGGAAAACAAAGCCAACAGGACAGCCTTGTGCTGATATGAGGTTGACTAGCTTGGAACTTGAGAAGTCACAAAGCAGTTGGTACCGAATATTTTAACTCCTACTGACAGGTACATCATGCAGCTCTGTATTTACATATTAGTTATCTGCACTTGAAGCATGCCAAATGAAATGGATTACTGCCTGGGCAGAACCGCTGAAGCCATAGGCTCTCCTAAGAATAAGGCACTTTCTTCTTTTGTCACTACGTCACTACGTGTCTACTGGCTCCAACTACATTTGTATTAAAATGTTTAATCTTTTCAGTGCAAACTATTCCAAGGAAGGAATTGCTCACCTAAGTTCATCTATTTACTCCAGGTGTGTATTTGGTAAATGTACTGGTAATATATGTCAATCATGTAGTGACCAAGGATGTTGATTGGATGCAGCAACAATCCTAACTTATATAGTTTGGGTGTCAAAAACAGTGGTCAACCCTGACCTGCCTGGGGAATGCATCCCTTCCCACCTAGCCTGTCACTGAGACCATACATTAGCAGCATACCCCAGCAAACAGACAGACAATTCTTTCTTATGGGACAGTTAGCTCTTGGCTGCTGATCCTAGGTATAAGGTCACACAGGGTGCTAGGAAGTTATTGGTCAATCAGACTACCATTTACAGCCAGGAGACAATGTTCTTGGTTGGTGACAACTCTGCATCTTTTGTGACCTCCTAGGCTAGGAACAACTACATGTACCAGGCAAGTACAAGGCATCTGATTGGCTAACAGCTGGTGGGTCAGGTGGGAGACAGAGGGGAAATGAAACTTAAGTCAGTGGCTCTCTCCTTCTCATGTCACAATTCTAAAGAATCTATCATCAACATTTTATGACTAGATTTTTAGAACACTGACATAGAGAATTTATAGCGAATGCCATACATTACAGCACCAAATATCTGAAAAGCTATCTTATTTTGCACAATGTAAACATCTCCTATTGTAGCAACTAAATGAACAACAGTGTGTTTGTGCAGTATTCATCTAATTCAGCATTGACTGACTGAAAGCTAATCATAACTTTATTAGACAGTTTCAAAGTATGTATTCCTATCAGAATTTCAAAATTGTGTATTCCTATCCTTTCTTTAAAGAAGATAATTATTGCTCCTTGTGACCTTGTCTCATTGCAGCATTTCAAAACCCACTGCTTCATTTAAACTATGCAATGTTTTGTAATTTGTACTGAATGAGAATTCATTCTCCTTTCTTGGTGTGCTACAAGAAAGCTTCATATCACTTTTTACTTGATTAGTGAGAAGCATTTTTTCACTACCTACTAATGTGCCACACAGACTTTTTTAAAAAGTGTTTCAATTTTTTTTGTGAGCATGCCATGTAAACTGCGGTTTTTGACAAATTTCAAATTCAGGTCCCACTGGGCTTGGTTGTATGCTGTGAAAGCTGTACACCATTTTGGGTCAACTTCTGCTGCACCATGCTAACCATCATTTCTGAGTATCTCTCCAAGAGGGACAGAGCACAGGACGTGTCTGTATCATCTTCCTCCAGCAGATCAGGGGCAGAGCCGTGGCGGGTCCGTGCAATACTGTGAGACAGGGACTGGACAGATTCTGGTGAGAAGGAGTGGCTACTTGTGGAAGCACTCTGTTTATTCATTGCAGTAACTTGGCTCTGTATGGAAGAGAAGGTGGCTGACAGCATGGACAGGACCTCATCTTTGTGTTGGACCTCACTTTGCAGAGCCTGAAAAAATTAGAATGACCATATAAAACCTAAAATCTGTTTCTCCCTTTCAGAATACAACCCCATTCCCTGGTGATCTGCTGATCACCCAAATTGACTCATATATGTATTACAATTATCTGCAGTCTAGTGTTTTGGACTCAAAGAGCCTGATGTGTATATCTACATGTAGCTCTGTTTCGTGTATCTTCTAGGCAACCACTTTCTGAGGTAGTGTAAGCCATACCACCTGTAAAGGAACCAGCATCTTCCTTACATACTGGTACGTCTGAAATTGATGTGTAGATTTATTCTACTTACCCTAGCATGAAGACTAGCTGCTTTTTGGAATGTTCTGCGGAGATCCTCCACAACTTGGGAACACATTTCCACGGAAACAGGAGAATCTACACGAGGAAAAAAGACAATTTTAAATCCTACATTCTCCACTACACCACTAAAACAACATTTAACCAGAACACTACGCTAATGTCAAAGTGAAACTGCTAACTAAAGTCTTTGTATGTCTGATGATGTGTAAGGATAGGCAACTATTAGAACTAATTTAAAATACAACATGGGGGAAGAGCTTTCACAGAAGTTGTCTGAAATTCTAGAATATGACTTTCACCAGCAAGTGAAAGAGTTGTTTTGGAGGGGTTTGGTGAGAAGGAGTCCAGAAGAGGAGAAAGCCAAGGCTGGCCAGATATGGAGGGAGAGTTTGTTGTTATACACCACCTTTCTCTGGTTGCTCTGTCTGCTCCATCACTCCCTGCTGTGGAACCTCTGTGGCAGCATTAGCTGAATGTTTAACAGGGAGGAATGCATGTCCCTGAACTTTTGTCTGTGGTGCTGCTTTACTAACTGCAACAGTGGGTTCTTGCTGTCTGGCCGGCAGCTCCTGTACATGCACATCATTGCCATCTCCTTGGCCTTCATCTTTCTTTACAGCAGGACCAATCCCTTGCAGTGCCACAGGTCCATCCTGCTCCCTGCCAGCTGGGGGTAAGTTGATCTGAATGATGTCTGTGATGTCCAGCGGCATGGGGGGACTGGGTTTCGAGGTTCTTGATGGGCTGGTCAGAGTTATACAACTAGCAACCACAGGGGGCTGTGTATCCAGAGCCAAAGGCTGTGTTGGCGTGTCTGCTTTCTTACACTTCTTCCATGCCTCTAGCCACTCTGGGCCCTCAGAGGCATGGACATCATAAGTCTCTAAGACTTCACTGTCAGAATGAGATGTACGAGGATGGCTGGTATCCCTCTCTGGAATCTCGTCTATGTCTGATGATACCGCTAGAGTTGGTCCTTGGTCACAAGAAACTGGCTGCAATGTTTCAATAGGAGGTCTTTGTGATGGCCCTGGAGTTGTCCCAGCCACCAGCTCTGACTGCTTGGTCTTAGGTGGCTGGGCTGCCATCTTGTTGACTGGAGGCGACACTGCACCGCTCATAACTTTCCTCTTTGCTGCTTTTTCCTTCAAAGATGACTTCTGTCTGGGGTCA
>NC_049979.1:17898607-17933546 GCF_000003815.2 Branchiostoma floridae | reverse complement strand
GTCACTTGTTTTTCTGCTCACACAACTACCCACAGAGTTTCTCCTGACAACACTACCTCTCACAGGTTTGACCACTTTATCTGTTCCCTGTTCTGTGGCCAGGTTGGGATTTGAGATGGCAGAAGACAGTGGCTCTGATCGCCGTGACCTCCCTCGAGCTTTAGCTGCTACTGCCGACCCAGAAGACCTTCTACTGACCTTATCCTTTGTAAGGGAAGATCTACGCCTCTCCTTTGTAGACTTTTTAATATCTTTGGCATCTGCCAAGTTTGGTTCAGATTTGGCTGGGGGGAGGGGAAGGGTACGAGGTTTGGAGGGTGATCCAGGTTGGGACTGGCTCACCCTAGCACGCAAGGTCATGCTGTGGGTGCCCGGTGAATTACATGCTTCCACTTTGGTGTCACTTTTACCTACGAAAAGGATGCAAACAATGGGCATGCATTGACATATCTTCATTTATACATCAGCATAAAGCATCAACGAGGGCATTCTTTTAAACTTCATGTTCATACTACTTATCAAAAATAAGCAATTCCAATAACAAGGGATATGAAATTTACAGATGTCTACATCTGGCAAGATCATATCCATATAAAACAGGAATAAGATACTTTAGAAATCATTGAATCCATGACTCAAATGATACATATATAGATATAATGATATTTGGATATCAAAACATCCCATGGACAAATAAGTGTATTAACCAATTCATCTATGAAAAAGAGAGCTTACTTTTTTGTGCCAGATCTGACATGGACATGCTCTTGGTCACTGGCTTCTGTTTGGTTGCCTTAGCAACAGACTTGGCCCCACCCTTGGTATCTGGAAAGACCTGGTTCTCCTTGTCTGCAGATGGAGTTGGAGGGGAAGAAGGAGAACTGGGCAATTTCTCAGGGATGTCCAGAGGCACATCCACTCCACTGCTAGCTTTGGATGCTGTAAAAGCGAAAACTGGATGTTCAAAACAAAGCAAGAGATCAATATGGCTGCCTTATGTTCAGAACTGAAAAAAAGGACTTGCAGTACTTTTGATTTTTACAAAAACGTTTTAGATTTCCATAACTCTGATAAGCCATCCATCAAGTGAGCAACTTAAAGATAATATTTTTGTAGAATTGAACTTTGTGACTTTATATGAAGCATGAAGAATGAAGTTGTATAACCTGTCTCACCTGTGCCGGCACCAGAAGCAGTACTGGAAGGTGTGGTGCTCCTACTGGTGGACACAGACCCTGAGCTCTCACTGTAGGAGTGGCTCTCAAGTGTAACTGGTTTGGGCTGACTGTCCTTCACTGGGATTGTCAGGTCGCGGGTTGGTTCAGAATTGATGCTCTCTGTTGAGGAAGCTCGTTCCAACTTGTAACCCATCTGTATAAGAGTTAACCATATATGTTTATGGACCAGAGAAAAATTACCATACCCAAGCCATGTTGCTTTGAATCAAATTCAAACAGTATTTACAGGGATACACACACAAATGAAGGATAGTAAGATATACCATTCTTCTTTTAGACTTACAGCTTCTAGTCTCTTCCTGGTCTGATCTACAGCCATTGCCATTTCCTCCTTCTTTTTCTGCAGGTTCTCATCATTTGCTGTAGTTGTCTTGACCACTGGATGAACCTCTTTTCCACTCTCAGTAACAGAAGCCATGGGAAGGAATCTGAAGAGTGCAAGTAAGTCAGAGTACCAAGCATTACTGAAGCTGTATTACAAATTGTGGGCTGCCAATTCAATCTTGACAAGATTTCAATCAAACTTACCAATTTAAAGCATGCAGCATGTTACATGTAATAGTTCCCCCCTTTATTAATCTAAGAGATTTTCATACAAGTTTACAACACTGGGTGAAATCATGAAAGGGAAAACATGGAACAATTTGAAACTACACTGGATGCACAAATGTGTAGGGTGAATAGCACTAGCGAAACAGCAAAAGGAGTAACATAAATATCAGCAAAATCAATACCAGAAATCATACCTTTTCAGGCTCACGCCTTGTTGGGACCGTGACAGGAAACGGGCAGAAATACTCAGCCTAGGATTTAGAAAATGGTCAGCCTCAGCTGCTGGCTTCAGCTCATCCAAACTCCTTCCAAAGGTCTCATTCCCCAAAGCTGCAGACACTTCCAAGTTCTCATAGTTATGTTTGAGGAACCTCTCTTTCTCTGGTGTTTGTGGACTTGTCTCTGAGTCAGGCTTCTCGGAGGAGCTGGATGGGGTGAGTGATCTGCTGATTCTGTCCTCCTCAGCCTCCGAGTTCTCCAGACTATCACCACCACCATCCTCCTCCTCCTCTTCTTCTTCTTCATCATCCCCTTCTCCATCCTCCTCTAGACTATCTGGATCATTTGAGCCTGAATCTATGACAAACAATACACCAGCAATTAGTATGATTTGAATTCTTCATAGATCTCTTACAAGGCTGTGTCAATTATTTTCATTTTTATTTTGACTTGATCAAATTAACTTGAAGAAAATTTATTTGACAGGACTGGTTACTTTGCATGAGTGATGATGGCTCTATGGTTATGGAAGTTCTTGATTAGTTGAGTAGAAACCAAACCAAAGCAAGAGAATGTTCACAAAAGGTCAACATGGCCCGGTCTTCAAAGATTGGATCTCCATGGTGATTTAGTTATATAGGATGGGAGGTCATGCATTGCCCTGCAGTCATTACAGTAGAATGAGACATGAGACAACTGGTGTCTATTAATTGGGTGTGAAGAGATGTTAGAAGAGTTTGAGACTTCACCACATCACCACAGTGGCACTGCACAACACCTCAGCAGGCTAGACTGTACGTACGTCTGGCTAGTTTGTTTTTGGAGAGAGGTTTGGTACCGTCACCTTCCTCCTGGGATTCCCCTGTGTCAGCTCCAGTGTCTTCTGGCTCCTTCCTTGGGGTTTCAGCACCAAGTTTCTTCTTCTTCATGCCCATGGGGAAGTATTCCTTTACCAGAAAGGGACTACAAGCAAAGCAAAAATGAGAAATATGAGAAGAATTTCTCATGACCAAGTCTGCTTTGCCAAGAATGAGTGCTACAATGCAACATACAACACTGAACTGACTGAGTCTTACATGTTCAGATTTTCAATCAATCAATCCATCAATTATAACTCATTATAACTCAAAACTTTGTGTATATTTACTTCATGGCAATTTCCAGTCTTGTTTATAGGAAATAATGTATTTGATACACCTTGTTAGTGAAAGGAAGTGATTACATTACTGCAGTATTTACAATGCAATAGTAGCAAGCACTTCATACTTTTGTTTTGATTTACAGAAGGGCACACAATGAGGCAACAAATAGGTTAAAGCCATCTTGGGACCAGGTGGTTTGAAGATGAGTAAATCTGACTTTGTCCCTCACCTATCAGGAGTAATGATGAGGTCCTGTGAGGGGGCAGGGTAGATAATGTTCCCTGTATCATCTCCAGCCTCTGCATCTCCCTCTATGTCTTCAATGTGTAACCCAACTTCTGTGCTTGTCTGCCGGTCAAAGTTCAAGGTCAGACGGGTGGGTCTCTCAAATGGCTCACTGTTCCTGTTGGCACCAACCTGACTCAGCAGCTGAAAAGAAAGAGAAGGCAACAGCCAATTAAAAATCAACATTGACTCCCAACAGTGGACTCACCATACAACCAGCTATGAAATATACTCTTTCTTCATGCTGTGAACTGGATGTACTAAATTTGTGTGTTGGTTCATGAATTGTCAATATAATGAACAGACTGGTCTAATTTCTGTACCTGCTTTGCTGGAGTCTTGCTCTGTAACTCCTTCTCAAACTGGTCAAGACTCATTCCCAATGAAAACGACAACCCTTCTTGGACAGATTCAAGCAAGTCACCCTGGAAGAAAGAGAAGATTAAAGTCTAAGCAACATTGTTAGTAAAAACAACAACTTCATTTTGCATAATGGGACAAATGGGGTGTATATCCAAACAGCAAGCACATACACCAAACAAAGTTCTGTTAGTTACAGAAAATTATTCCCAGGTTGAATAATGGCATACATGTATTTGAATTCTTAAACATTTTTGAATTGTTAGTGATATGATATAGAGATAGAATTCCCTTACTGTAGTTCCTCTTTCAGCAGCCATCCCCTTAAGGGTGTCCCGCATGGAGTCAGGCTCCACAGTCAGGCGCCGCCGCTCTGAAGAAAATGATACATTCCTTCACTTATCACTGCAGTACAAGCTTGTGAATATACTGGACTACGCTGTAGACACAGGCAATGAAATCTGTGCAAAGTTAGGACACAACTGTAAAAGGAGGGACAGAAAATCAGCCTAAGAGGTCTGTATACACAAACTGATGGAGAGGAAAACATACTGTAATGCACAGAGAATGAAAAATGAGAGTGCTAAAAGCAATTGAGGTGACATTTCCTTTTGGGGAAAAAGACAAATATGGAACACAAAGCAGACTTTATAGTAAAGCACATTTGTACCAGTTTTGCCCTTTGAGAGCAAACACTTGTATGGTAGGCATGACCACACGAACTTTGAAAGCATAAGATTTTGAGCAGCAATACTCTTTGCGATGATGACAACTAGGAGTATCAGTATTGGTGCTCTGCTTGTCTCAACCTTAACTGTAATGAAGGCAGAGACAAACCACTGCTTCATCAGACTAGAGCACCACAAAATCCAATTTGAAAACTAACCAAGCGCATCAGTCAAAGAGAGAGAGATGGAGGCCTCTGCATCCAACTGCGACTTGACCCTGATGCCTCCATCATCCACACGCTGTGCCCAGCGGCCCCGAGGCTGGGAGGGGCTGCTGTAGGTGTCTGATGCACTCTTACTCACTTCTTCTTCCACCCCCTGAAAATACAATGTTCTGTAAGTATCAGGCTATGACAAATGTACCTCACAGATTTGTACATCATATGTTACAAAAGATCATAGATAGATAAGGAAGTACACTCACATCCATCCAAATCTATAAAAAAAAGTCACTGTAAAAATGACTGATCGATCACACTTCATAATCCAATACCTGTTTTTTTGCCCAAGATGGAAGCACACTAAAGCGGTAGTCAAACTCTGGGCCAACATTTGCTGCCTCTGAAAGGTCAAACATGGATAGATTTACATGTTAGCACTGCCCTTTTTTCAGGTGGGAATATATTATGAATAGTAACAACTCCCAACAGTTAATATATAGATTATCATAACAATCTTATTCATGACAGTGGGATAGAACTGTTTTAATAGAAATACAGATATCTGACCAATAAGACTTTACCTGGTTTTAGATGGGGCTCTGGTGACTTCTGAAAGAGTGACGGTCGGGCAGGAGCGAAATCTGACTCCGTCAGCCCAAGGTCATGCTGAAGGAGGGGGGCCGTGATGTCAAGGTCAGGAGGACTAGGGTGTCCATTGGCAGTTGTTGGTACTGAAGATGGACCATTGTTTGGAAGTACTGCATATGTCTCTCTTCTGCATGGGCTGTCTGTCACTGCAAAGGTGTCTCTTCTGGTGTAACAATTGGGAAAACCATATTTAGCCAAAAAGATGATTCAGGTTGTATCCTTTTTTGATTTAGATTATTGCTTCTTATTCATCATAACTAATAACAGTTTACTATACTAACTAAATTCTTTAGAAAAATTTCTTCATCAAAAGGGAAAATTGATGAAAATTCATGTTCTCAGCCAAGAAGATTTGCCTGACCTGATATTAATCTTGGGAACATCTGTTGGCAGCTGCTGTCCCAACTCTGCCAGGCGATCCTTCATGGTCTGTGTGAAGACTGGGGACAGCTTCCACACAAAGATGCAGCTGGGAATAGATGGAAAGCATGTATGGGACTATACACAAAAAACTGGCTCCAAGACTTACAAACTTTCATAAATGAAGAAGGATATCAATAGCACACCATTTTTCGCCCAGAAAATCAATATGGAATCAATGCATCTTTGCCAGTGATACATTATTCCTTGGTGCAAGTTAACATGACTATTCAATGTTATATACGCACACACTGTCCATACTACATGTATATCATTTACTACAGAAAGAGTCTAATCTTTTACAACTCACCCATCTCCTGATGTGGATATCAATCTCTTCAGACCAGGTGTAAACTTGACACCTGTTACCAGCTCTGGAACCAGATCATAAACAGGGGTTAGAAAGTTACCATTGACTACGGAACATTCACAATATGTATTACTCCTAAGACGTAACTGTATTACATTATCATCATTGAATTTTTTTTCATAGTAAGAAGGAACTAGTCATTACTAGAATAATCATAGCAATCTTATTCAAAGTGATTTTTTCCAATCTGTTTAATGAGAATATGTGAACTAACAACAAATACAGGAACCACTATTTTGTACAAACAAAGCACTGATGTGCTGCTCAAGTAAAAGTTCTAGAGCTTTGTTATGATTCTGTCGGGCTGGAACCAAGTGACAGGGTACTAACCTGAGTGTCCAAACATGGTGGCCACACATTCTCCTGAGTAGAAGTCATAGATACTCAGGTTTTTGTCAGAACAGCTGGTCACTGCATACATTCCCGATGGGTCCAGTTGCACCTGCAAGGGGTTCCACATTCTTGTTAACACACAACTTGGATTGCGCCTGTTTCCGACTCAAACCAGGGCTCTAGCCAGCGTCCGTTTTTCCGTCAATTGACGGAAATTTGTTGCGTCTGACGGAAAAATTTTCAAACCAATCCGTCAACCTTGACGGACAAAAATCCTTGGGGAAAGCTTCAGGCGGCTTGGGGACGCCATCCACAGCCGTAAAAGCCACACACTGTTTGTTTTGCTATTGTTATGATTGTTGACAATGTGTGTCGGTGCCCTTTTGCATACGATAATCTCATTAAAACCTGTTTTTCAAGGTCTCAGTTCAGTCCTTCTAATTAATTTTCGCGGTTTTCGCGACGATTGGAATTGGCTGACGGAAAAAAGTTTCGAGCTGGCTAAAGCCCTGACTCAAACCAAATGAAATTGAGGCATGCACTTAACATTTTTTTCTTCTTCATTTTTTGGAAATGACAAGGAATTGTTTTGCATGGATTTGGTAGCAACTTCTGCATGAACAGGGAATGTTACAGATTAACATGCCTTCTTCTTTTTTTTCCTTTTCATAATGCTTGGTTCCACACAAAAGGAAGGAAAACTAAGTAATGAAGAAATTGTGGCTTTATATAAAGTATAACACAGTAAATAGTTCACCCACCTTAATCAAAGTGCCATCATCTCCTAATGAGCCTTTGTAACCCTTCTTTAGCTTTCCGCTGTTGGTATTGAAAATTCTGAAGATGGAAAAACAAATATGGTATCATACCGGTAAATCACTGATTATCTTGGCCTTAATCAAGCCAAGTTACTTTTATTGTAGGTGGCAGAAAAAAAAAAGAATTGACTTTACCATACCTGACATTTCTATCCTGGCAAGCAGTGGCCACATACTTCTTGGTGATGTCCACATCCATATCATAGAATGTGCACTTGCCCAGAATGTAGTGGTTCCTGATGAACTGCATGTCAGTGTTGGTATTAGTTGGGCCCTGCAATACAAAATATTAAACATGTCATTGTAATACTGACATCACTTCTAGCATACACATATTCACAGTTGCCTTTTGCTAAGAGACTCTTCTGTACATAGTACCATTTTTTTAGTCAAACATTATAAGCCATGAATTGCCATCTGTCCATGTTGTATTTCAGGTCAAATGTGTAAGGAGGTTTACCTGTTGTAGTGAGCGAAACATGAGAGCCTTGTCAGCACCGCAACTTAGCATCTGCAGCTGGCCATTGTGATCTATAAGCAAAAAGAAACAGAACATTGGTTGAAGATGGGAATTTTCATACAAACTGATCATGGATAACACCTAAGTAAGACAAGTACAGCTCATGTATGATATTACCTAATCATTTATGGTACTATCGCCAAAGTATAGAATGGTACCTTCCTGGTATGGAATGTCACAGCTGTACCTGTTGTTAGAATTTGCAGACAGTGTAGCGTGTTTACCTGTAAATTTGACTGCTGTGATGGCTGCCGAGTGATCGTCCAGCGTCTGCAGCAGTGAATAATTCCTGTCAGCTTGGAAGATGTGAATGAGTCTGTCACGGCTGGAGGAGGCAAGCAGGTTCAGACCTGTGGACAAACACTTGATTTGAATTACATTTTAAAGACAGGGCTACTTTAGCTTTCGCTACTTAAGTCCTTTTTATCCATTTATTCTTGATTTGATCTGAGTCCGCAGGTGACATACACAAATGACTTGGAAGGGTGCTATGCCTCAAAAATTTATCTTCAGTTTGCACACAACCTTTGGCAATGAATGAAAGCTACTCTATGGGTGACATTTTGCTGCACAATTAGTCTTCCCTACCTGTCTGATCTGGGTTGGCGTACTCCAGACACAGGACCTCTCCGTCGTGTGCCTCCAGGTACTTCAGCTGGTCCATGAACTGAAGCTCGTGGACACGGATGTTCCCACAGCGATCTCCTGATGCTAGGTGCTGCCCATCAGGACTCACCTTCACACATCGCACACCATTCTTCCCTCCATAGCTGTCATCTGTCTTGTCATTGCTCCCAGCTGCACAGTGTGGAAAATAGAGCTTTTAACTCTCATATATCCAGTCTACTTGTTCCGTTTGAGACCCTTGTTTACTAGGTAGATGCTTACAAGAAAACATCAAGACAATCAATCTTATCACTCTTGTATTCAGACAATAAATGGAAAGCCAATGATAGAGCTACATGTAGCTAATAATGGGTGACAGAAAACTGTAATGATCATGCATTGCTTCAGAAGAACATAGTGACAGTCGAACTTGACTTACCTGGGTTGTAATCCACATCTCGGATATTCTGGTAACTTTCATCTGTATAAATAACTTTCAACAGCTCCTATAGAACAAAAGGGGAAAGTGAGTCCATTGACCTTCTATCACCAGAATCACAAGGAAGTCTGCATGCCAGTTTATCAATACATTTTTGGTTACTTCAGAGACACTACTCACATTACTGTAAATGTTCCTCTTGAGAACAGTGTCTGTGTGGAGTGTAGAGTCCAGGTTCCAGATCCGAATGGTGTCATCTGAACCACAGGTGATGAAGGAACCAGCTGGAAGGGCTGCCTTGAACCCTTCTGGGACATTTGGATATGTCTGTGGAAAGGAAACAAAGTGTTTTCCCTACAATGGAGACCATCAATATCACTTACACAATGAAAATTTTCAAAAGTCTGACCTGCACAATACTGAAGGCTCCTTTTCAAGAGAGTATTACCTCTACTCCCCACACACAGGAGCTGTGGTACAGGAAGGACCAGGCCTTGCCAATCTTCTTCTCATCCTTCACATCCCACACATACAGGCTGTGGTCATCATACACACAAGTCACCTGCAGGACAAAATCATCATGTTAAGGCATCAATGATATGCAGGCTTTTTGATAAAGGAAATAAGAGAACTACCCAACAGCAAACACTTCAAGAAAACTGCACAACAAAATTATAAAATTCTTAAAATCTGGATTAAGTCTGTCTTAAAACAAAGGCTCACAATATTCCATGCTCAAAATCATATACAAAGTGATTTTGTTTGAGAGTATGCATTGTATGTGTTCTTACCTTGTTATTTTGTTCATCATACTTGACAGCAATTGTGCTTGGGTACTTTGCATTGTCATTCTTTGTGATGAATTGACTGAAAAGTAAGAAGAAGAAGAACATTCCTCACATTACCGGTATTCACAACATGTTATTGTACAGTCACAGAGATGAAAGCTACACCTTTTTTCTGAAACAGTTCATGTTCTAATTCAGTCTTTACATATCATATGTCAGAAATGACAAGCAGACAGCAACAGTTAAGCTTTATCCTATACCTCTATTTTGTACTTTGTGTAATAATTATTGCCATACATTGTATCATGTACAATTGTCGTGCAATAAAGTTCTTCTTAGTTGAGCAAAGGTTACCTTGGGTCAATACTAGCAGCAACATCCAGCCCCAGGTAGTGGGGTTTGGGAAGGGTGCAGATGTAGTGCAGTGTTTTGGGGTCAAACAGCCGTACCACCCCATCAGCACACCCACAGGCTATGTGGTTCTCTGATACAGAGATACAGTTGGCACAAGTCGTCTGAAATAGAAAAATAGCACTTGACTTCTTGATTTGACTTAAAAGTTATCCAGTATAAGTCCGTAACCATGGATTATACTGAATGCCAGTGTTGGGCAGGGAGACATATAAAAATAGTTGTCCCATCCAGATTCTGAACAGAAGTTGCTGCTATAGATGTTTGTGTAGGGGTTTGAATTCCTACATTCATAGTGAGTAATATACAAATTACATACGAGTGTAAGAAGACAAATGCACATATAAGTAGATTGCAGACCACAATAAACATTATACATAAGTGTGGTGAATGCAGCTGTAAATTGACAACAATGTTTAAACATTCACAAACAGAAAAGTTAAACATTGTTAAAGTCTTCAGCCTCTTTATGTAACTGCAAGCAATCCTCATCAAAATCTACCTACAGTAGAAGATACAGCAGAGGCATGTTACATGCAGCTGCTTGCAAAATGCATATCAAGATCCACTCACTACAGTCTTCCCATCATGTCCATTAGACAGAGAGTCACACGTCTAGCAGAGAGACACAAGACAGTGGTGTGAAAATGTGTTGCAGTGAAACATGCAGAAGAGAGCAACTGAATACAAGAAATCCAGTCCAGCTTTATCTCTCCCATCCTTGCTAATGCTGCTAGTCTGATAAGTCTGATATTGACATAAATGTATTATGGGTTAACTGAGAAGCAAACTCAATCATTGAACATTTAGTTTGCTAAAAGTCTAAAATATTATATCTATCACTACTATACCTGTACCAGTATTACTTTGAGATGCATGATCAAGTAAGAATGTGTGAATGTTAGGATTAGACTGGGTTAGTATCATTTTATGATATAATCTTATATCAATGTATATGCATGTAAGACCATTATTTCACATTTCACGCAGCTTGAAGTTGTAGTGTCTTGTTGTCACAAAGGATCTACATCATATAGACGAGTGTGCCACTACTAGTAGTTCCCATGCAATGCTAATATTCTTAAACTCACAGCATTCATTGGAATTCAATAATGTGGGTCATACAAAAATCTCAGCAGTAAACAAAACACTTGGATGATTGTAGTGACAGTCCAGGTAATATTTATGTCAAACCTACATCAAATGCTTCTGAACAATATATAAGTCATTTCACATGTTAGTACAAAGTATGCTTACCCTGAGTTCTACCCACTTGTCCAGAAGGCGTCTCTCGTTGAACTCACAGAGCAGACCTGACCTAGTGATACAGTAGGTACTCTCCTTCATCATGCCCCGACCACAGGCAACATCACAGAAGAAATTGTTCCTCTGCTCTCCCAGGATGCCTGATCGACCAAGCAGTGGCACTGTTCCTAAATTCTGAAAGTGAGCGTCACCACAGATGTATATATCAATGCATACATATACAGCTTAATGTGAATCCACTCATCAGAAGAGTATGACATCACAAAAAAAGCTGTCTCAATTCTCAAAGTGTACTTCATTTAAACTAAAAGGTTCTGTGAGGGGGGGGGGGTGGCTGGCCGCCAAGAAAAAATGTTGGACCTGACACCTTTCATAGAAATCAGGGGTCTTTAGGTGATTAGGTGCACTGGTTCATCCAACCTAAAAAATTGGGTTTTGGTGCACCACATACAGTTTTGGAGCGTCGAAAATTCCGAAGAACCCAAGTTCCAACTTTTAAAAAAAACAAGTGCTGTGACAGACATTCTATTGTCTTTCCAATTGTATTGTCTTTCGATGTCAAGAATATGGTGTATACTACTATTACTAGTATACTTTAATGTCCTTACATTCGTAAACCTACAAAAGTATTTGGGTGCACTGAACCAAATTTGGGTGCACATGCACCCAGTATTTCGAGCCCTGAAACTGTTATCTCCCTGTACCATTTAATGTACATCAAAATGCTGCTGACTTTCCACACTTCATACATCCCAAAGGTAATCTTACTTTAACTAAAGCTACAGTGTGTGATACAATGTATGTTCTTATTCCAAAAGACAGCCCTTTGCTATACAACATTTTGCATGAGACAGAGTACTGTAAATGCATTTAAGTCCGCGGGGATTTAATTTCGCGGTAGTAGGAAAAGGGACTTTTCGCGGTGGATTTAAGTTCGCGGTAACACCATAGACTGCAGTCTAATACCATAATAGAAAAATGTTCGCGGTGGTTTTAAGTTCGCGGTGAAGTGGTCACCGCGAAAACCGCGAACATTAATCCACCGCGAACATTTCTGCATTTACAGTAGCTCAGCTATTGCCTTTCCCAGTATTTCATTTTCTTAGTGAAAGTGAAAGCTGGAGGGTCAAATTCATTCTTGGCACATGGGCTGCAGCTCACCCTGGGTCAATTGGCAGTTTTGGCAGGGAGTAAATGGTGAGTCCAATTGATGGGGAAGTGCAATATAACATTCTTGATACATAGTTTCCTAGTTGGAATTTTGTAAAGACACATGAAGTTTGTATCAAATCAAACAATATAAAAGCATCATATCACTTTTACGATACCATTACACTAATGAAAATACAAGCTTTGTTGTTCCTCCTGTGTGTGATCAGCAAACATATTTTGGTATAGGTTAAAACAAGACCTGATCCAAGGTAAATCTATGAAGGAATATTTGTCACACTGCATTAATCCAAAGCTTCAGTCACCCCAACATTCCCCTACAGTATTTCAACTGTAAGGCTCACATCATAAATGAATGGCTCATTTTAGGGTAGTTACTGGTACAATACACTAATTCACATAAGGTTATAAAAAATCAGTGATCCATAAATCAATTAAGGCCACAGTGTCACATTATTTCTGTAATTCACCCAGCACTATCTGCTTGATTGAAGCACATTCGTGAATTAACATGTCAGTAGATATACCTAAACATGAATATGCATCTGGGGCAGCAAGAGGGGCATTTGCCTTGGCCATGCTGGAAATCCATCATCATATTGACCTACCAGCATGGAAACCCAGTGAAGGGTGAAAATAACCCTGGAAATTATCAGCAAATGTGTTTTTGAGTACATGCAGCTGGGGCTTTTATCATACAACAAGGAAGATAATAGCATGGTCTAACAAAAGTAGCAGGATGGTGGGGTGGGGTTGATGATACAACAATTATACATATCTGCTTTAATACACCTAGCCAGGTTTATGGGGCTAGTTACAAAATAGTAAACCAAAAATGGCAGCTATTCAAAGGCATTGTTGTGAGGTTGACTGGACAAAAGTACCAATTAATCCAAAGATAAAAACAGATAAATACAAGTTGTTGTTGCTCTAATATGCTTGAATTGAAGTTCAATGTATTGGACATGTAGTGATATTTTTACAAAAAAATAAAATTTACGATTGCCTGCCAGAATTGCCCAATTATTTGAGACCATGCAGCATTATCTAGGAGAACAAGTGGTAAGTTAAACAATGGGCCAACAATATGGCAACTGACCTACTGTATGATCAAACCTAAACAAAACAGGGAAGGTTCAGTTTGAGCTATCCGTTGAATAGCCAATTCTTGAGACAACTATTTAGTACAGGATTATTCCTAATGAATAATCTATACATGGAATGGAATGTTGGCATGCCAAATAGAATGGCTTTTATCCTATCAGCCTGCTCAATTCAAGTAATTAATCCAATCATCTCAAGGTGAAATACCGCCTCAGCAGTTTTGGTAGTAATTGCATGTTACAAACATATTCCAGCTCATGACTGTAGCTGGGAACCAAGCGAATAATTCAGTCTGGCCTTTATTGTGGCCTTAAATCTTGATATCCAGTCAAAACAGGTTGGATATGCCCCAGAAAGCTGTGTCAGAGGGAGACATTACCCCAGACTGATATTGATTGTATCTGGCAGGCAGTAGCCAAATGGTGCAGGCTGAGGAAATCTTGGACAACATCCAAATATATAATCTCAAATCCATAACCTCATTTGATTATAAATCACCTCTGTTGCAGCAAAGAAACTGAACAACAAATCTAAAATATGTTTTGAAACAGAATGGTGAAATACTGAATATGCTGCATGAGGGTATACTGGTATAGCAGGTCCTTATTTTCCATGCATTTTTGTGTGTAATGTTGTACAATGGGTGATATAAATCAAACAAATGATTGACATAGCTGATGCCCCCACCAATACCAATGGTTACCACTTAAGGTAAATCTCAGTCAAAATATGAAATTGAAGCTTTCATGTCAAGAGCAAATCAACAAATTTTGAAACAGTTGATAAATACCCAATACTTGCACATAAAACCAGGGCTAGGTTTGGGGTTTGCAAATTTGCTATGATCCTTTCAAAACAACAAAATCTTTTAAAAGCTTTCTACATACCAAGCAGTCAATCTCCATAGCACACAGCAGAAATCAGAAACACATTATGTTTTTAAAGGCTTTAAACTAGGTAATTCTAGTTTTCACCCAATCTGCTACTGCAAAGCAATAGGAACAGTTCGCCCCAGTTTTTATCACCTGCACAACTAGCCACCCACCTTTGAAGCTTTTGATTCGTCCAGATACCAGAACTTGACATGTCTGTTACCAACGGTGACAAAATAGCTGCTGTCCTCCGAGAATGACATGGCCTTAACCTGGAAGGGAAACACCTGTTATTTCACCTGTCCATCATGGTGCGGAAGTGCTTAGTAGGACATGATTGGAAGTATTGCAGACATGGTCATGACCTTCAAGGGCATTGTTCTCTCATTCTGGGCATATTTTCTAAGGTAAAAGTGTTAACAAACTTGAAGGTACTCCGGTCCAGACCTACTCTTAAACCAAAATATTACTGCATTTGTTTACCACTAGTCAAACAGGTTAATGTACTAACATAACAGGTTTAGCCAAAGTCAAACATTCATCTCTTCAAGTTCAAGTCTTCAAACTGGCACTTGACAAGTCAGTGTTACACTCCTATGGACAAACACAGGATGCTTCTAACACTGGACAACTTCCCTGATAAGGCATCACAAATGGCTGTAAAAAAAGGTAATATAGCTCTATCACTGAAAATACAAAGCATTTGTATAGACCAACAAACGGGGAAATTCAACAGTCAACAGACACTTAATGCACATTATTTTCAAGGATACAATCAAAGATTACTAAACATGATAGTCTTTACAGTAGAAGGTAGAGTGATAATAGGTTTTGTTATATTACACCTTCCCCCTCCATTCAAACTAATGTTATATACAGGTATTAATTTACCTTTGATGAAACTTTATTTGAAGCCACCAATGTGCTTGTCTGGAAAAGATCAACATGGAAAAGTAAGGTCCAGCAACAGAATCATACACTGTAAAAATTAATATGGGTACAACGTTTTACACAAAGCTGTAAAAAAAGTGCTTTCTTAGATATTTCTATCTTGGCATTATAAAGAAGAGTTGATGACACTTACTCTCCAGTTCCACACATTCACCAGCATGTCGTGTTGGTAGCCTACAGAAACACATACTTCATGTTGGAGGAGAGGGCTGCAAACAAAAGAGTGACATATCCTGTCAGTGTTATTTTGTCAATCTTAGTGATACTTCAGTGGTCAAACCTTTCTCACGTAACATGTTAACATCACAAGGACATCATCAAACAATGAAAAGTGATAGAAGAACAATGTATTATCTCTTGTTGACTTACCACACATGACACTCCAAACTTGTGTCCCTGGAACTCTGCAACTTGTGTCTTCTCCTCAACATCCCACACACGCACCCCTGGCTGGTGCCCACTCTGCCATGGAACATAACCACATCTTTCAGTATCACCTCATGGTATATGAATTAATTATGGGTTTCATTGCAATATGAATAATATACAAGTGATTGAAAAGAAAAATGGGCAGACTTGATTATGATATGATGTTAGCAAAAAAAGGTGTTAGGCCCTAACAACCACAAGTGATTTGAAATGGTAATACTGATAAGGATGATTGAACATAGTATTGCTATCCACATTGACAGTTTTTTTTACTCACCTCTCCTGTGACCACATATTTCCCATCTTTGGAGAACGCTAATGCTGATATTGTTTTTCTGTCGGGGGAAAGAAAACATATAAACCATATGCAAAATACATTCATGAGATAGATATCCCTGCATGATACATTACTTGAAAACTGTACATAATCTTGTAGAAAGACAAACAGATGAAGACAACGAAAGGAAATGGTGATTATGTTAACTCACCTTGAAGTATTAAAGATATGACTTTGCTTGTTCTTCTTAGTGTTGAATAGCACCACCACACATCTGAAACAAGGGTAGGATGTTTTTTCTTTCAAATGTCCTTAGATGTTGTTTCAACTTGTTTGATATCCTAGTGGTAGTACTGCAATAATGCTTTAAGTCTCTGAGGCAGGTTTCATCCATAAGAGAAGAAGATGTAGAACTAAAACGGGCACATTACCAAGTCACACAATATAAATGCTGCTGGAATAGCCTTATCATAATAGCAGGAATGCCTTATCATAGGTGATGACAAGGCTGAGAAGAAACTGGTACGGAAGGACTGTTACACTTAACTTATAGATAAAGCAAAAAGATAAAGCCATTTCTTGGGTCATGACTCACTTAAAACGATTTCATCAGCTGCACACTTGCAGTATTGAACCCATAATTCATATGTTCACATCTCTGTGAATACCACATATAATCAACCTAGGCTACACTGTACACCTAAATTGGTTAATGATTCCTAATTCAATATATCTGGCAAGGACCCAGACCACACAAGGCATTATCACACCTGCTGTTTAGGTGACATATGATATGTTATAGGTACAGAACTAGTTCCAAACTGAGCACCAGGCCAGACTTGTCTGATATATGATATCTTCAACTATAACCAGATCTAGCAACAAACAAGCCAGTTTACCTCTTACAGTCACGTTCTGGGGGTCAGATTTAGGTACAGGAGAGGCCAAAAGGGTTTGGTCAAATTTGGCATGTTTGCCATGTGCCTGGTAGTGCTATCATTTGCTAGTATCAAAATACATCCACATTTTAGACAAGTTGACCTCTTTCAGAAATAAAATATAATCTGTCTTCCATTTCACAATCGTTGGAGACCTTTCCTACATACTATCATACATGTATATTCATATCATTTCTTTCAGGCACCTTGTACTCAAATACACTTGCTTATAATATACATAACTAAATAACTCATTTGGTCATTACACTGGACAGTATTTCATATAATTTAGAACATACAGTTTAGAACACAACATCTCTCAGCTGAGCTACCAAATAACACCATAACACACATGATGATGTGTAATGAACCCTTTCTGGTGTGTATTATGACAAACCTACCCTATCGTCAAGGAGCTGTGAAGTTTCCTGTGAAAGGAGGTACTAATTACTGTGTACACAGGAGAAATCACTCCCCTTACAGTCCCAATACTACTGGGTATCAGGCAGCCAACAATTAGAATTCTTCAAACAATGAGCTCAGCGTGAAATTATCTTCAACAAGAACATTCAACAAGACCTGTATTGATCCAGTACCTTACAAAATGGATAAAGTCATCATTTCTATCCTTCATGTACTGCATACTGACCAGTATAAGCAGTAAGACATCATTGAAAAGCAATTTCAGTTAAACTTAATAACTTTCAGCTAGGTCTATTGATAAATTAATTCTGTGTAATTTTATTCAGTTACAGTACTTCACTGTACAACTAAACAATGTTAAGCACTAAACATCATATCAGCTTCATTAGCTATAATAACAAAGATCACTTATTCAACAGATGACTCAGCATATGATGAAAAGAATAGTCTTTTCTTTAGCGGACAGACAACAAAAAGCATGCTTTTTTAACTGAATACAGGGAGAAAACCAAATCAGGAAATGACATCAGAGTCAGAATCAATTCTGACATTCTTCATCAGGTTACCTTGTGTAACTGGCAACCTAAGAGAGAATATATCACTGATAAATACACTAACAGTGAAGGAGGTGAAACACAAGAGGCGAGACAAGTAGAACAGTGTGCCTGGGCCCACCAGTTCACAAACCCAATGCACTACCTGCTAGACTAAAAAGGTCCAGACCAGTACTACTTATCAGTTGGTGGTGCTTGACCCCAGTTACTGTTAGTGTTACTTTGTGCTAGAGGATTCAATAATCATGCAAGAAATGCCAGCCATCTACAAACCACTGTACATGTATATCGAGGTAAACCATAGCCATACATATTGCCAATGTAAAACCTTTGTAATACCTCTGTTTTGCCATGCTACATGTATGTATAAAATATAGTGTAGTAACAGTGGATCTGGCATTATAGCAAAACAAACAGCGATTTCATGTAACATCTTGTCAACTCCAACTAAGATCCATCAAAACCAAATTTGGCTTGAGGTTTTCCTTATCAGTTCATGACAGATTTAACTCCAAGGTCAAAGCTGGTCCAGACAGACTGAATGCTTACAATCTCAATGGGATAGCATTTTATCCATTTATCTATATCATTGGAACTGAGGATATCTTATGCAAGGATAAGTATTATCCTTGCATGAGATGGTCCACCACCAATGAACAGAGTATGTATCAATGTTTCTTCATCTTCAGCAAACCAAAGGCTATCTAGGATATATCATAAAGAGAGAATAAATTTCAACACTTTCAAACAAATCCCTAGACACTAATGTCAGCAAGCAGGCTCTTGAAGGCAGCAAGGAGGTTGTGTTGGGTAAACAGAGTGGTTGTCACTTGACACAATTGAATAACACAAAGCAGTTTTGCAAGTCTTCTTGTATTTCAAATTGGTCAAGGAGACTTCATTATATCTTTGAGAATTTACCTTAATGTTAACTGTCTTCCTTGAAAAAATGTATCTTTTTGGGTGGTAAATGAAATACTTATGGTTTTAAAACTTACTTATATGAATAAAAATTTGTTGTCTCTTCTTAAGCATGAATCAGTAGCTGTATCACACAGCAAGTGACAGCATCATGACAATTCTAGGATATTTGTCTCACAGTTTAGTGTTAATTACTCTCTGCGTCTCAGGATGCCAGATACAAAATATTTATTCTTCCTTTATATGCATGACCCCTAGCCCATTGGCAGACATTATGCACCAGTCAGTGAAAGCATTTGGGTAAAGGAAAATATCCAGTGTGATGGGGACAACATGTAGATTTCAATTAGATACAAGAGAGGCTGAAAGTCCAGTACATCAGTCTAGATCTTAGTATCATTCTTACATAAACTTGATATTTCTGTAACCATAATAACATGTTTCAGCCCAACAGCAATGGCAGGCAGAAAGAAGGATATCCTGGAGTTGATATATACCAACGGAGCCATATCACTTTATGTGGATGTGAATGACTTGATCCTGTTCCCAGAGAAGTGGGATATTGGTGAGAAACACCGGATATGACAGTCTAGCAAAAAGGATATCTTCTTGCAATCAGTCTTGCCTTTAATTCCAAAGACTGCAAGTGAAGGGTAGCACAGTATTTCAAGTAATGAACAATATTGCTTCTGTCAGAAAAGCAGACATCGTTGTCACAGAACTACAGAGAAAAGAAATGCACCAGTATAATATTTACCCAATGACAACAGTGCCTATAGTACTTAGAAATGGTTTGGGGGCAGCTTTACCCATGATAAACGAACTACTTATACATATATTTCAGTTTCATATTACGTCAGGTAGAACTGCAGTCCAAATGTCATAGGTGCACATCTGTCTGAAGGAGATAGGTGACCAAGCCTGATGGTTCAGATAAGCAGCTGGTAAGTTGTGAGCCGTGAGTATTGCTATGTTATGTAACTTAGATTGCTACGGTATATAACATATCTACAACAGGATTAATATCCTCCCCACTGTGGGCTGAGCCATTACCAAAATATGCATTGGTTAGGCAATGCCAGCAGAGAGATAAACTAAGTAATAACATTTTTCACTATAGGAAGCTGTATACACAACCATTTTTTCATGTGCTAATTAAGAAACTTTGAGTGTGCCATATCAAGAGCATATTATACACATGTCTGTCAACATGTAAAAGCAAATTTGAACCTGTAATTGTCTGATATTGCTGTTTTTGCCACTGTGCGTCACTAAGTATGATGTAATTATATGTGACTTGTTAGACTATTTGTTTTTGTTTTTGTTGTGCTAGATTTAAGATGACACCATATGTGCATTGTAAAAACAATTGTTAAAACAATTTAAACAATTTGCACAATTACCATTTACCTTTCAAAGCACTTAAAACAACCTTGAAGATGAGCCTGTGTTGTGTTTAGGCATGAGAAACAAATTTGTCCCCAGGGAAATGTTGCCTGGCTACCTAGGTTGTCTAACCCAGCAGGCTTCCAACAGCTGACCTGTAATGACCTAAATAGGACTGAACATATCTTCAGTCAGACCCTCCCTTCAAACTTCCAAACATCCTGGTAATCTTAGGCTGTATCTCTTTCAACACCAAATCATCAGGCAATTGCAAAGTAGCATTCAATATCGCACAGACATCTCCGATCGGGGGTCTCCTAGGAGAATCGACGATTCTACTAGTATAGATTGCGATCGGGGTCTCTCCTAGGGCCAACTCCAATCCAAACTCAAATGATGCTAAGATATTGGATACAGACTGCGATCGGGATCTCTCCTAGGAGAATCGACGATTCTACTAGTATAGATTGCGATCGGGGTCTCTCCTAGGGCCAACTCCGATCCAAACTCAAATGATGCTAAGATATTGGATACAGACTGCAATCGGGATCTTGAGAGTAATATCTTGAAACTCTGCATGGTATTTTGACAGTGACTAGTGTCTAGACAGTGACTAGTGTCAGTAGTGAAATGTACTCAATAGGTGTGAAATAGTGAGTATTATCTTGGAACTCTACTTATTCTTTTGACACCTGTTTGACGACTTTACAGTTGTAATTGTTCTTCGAGTTCTTCCCACGCTGTGAAATTTGCATACTGACACATTGATCGCCTGTTGGTGCCTTTCACATATCATAAGATTTTTGCCACTACTGTATCAGAAATTACTTTATCAGAAAACATACTCATTTACCATGAAAGTGATGCTACATACTATAGTCTACCTTGAGTAAAGTTGAAGAAGCAACCCTATTGTGGTAGCCTTCAGTGAACATTGTAGACACAAGTAGGCTAGTGTGTAGTTGTTAATGAGTTAGTAGGTTTGCATTTACGTAAGGAATTTTGGTTGGCTAAATTGGCATTTTGACCTTCCACTGTTTTCTTATGAATGAATTAAGAAAGAATGGAGCCGTAACAAATGTTGATAGATGGGCATTCAAGAATTCTAACAAAATACAGCACTATGGTACATACCACTGTAATGAAACTTCGTTTTTCGTTGCATAATGATGAAAGCTACAAACACAGGGTTGCACAAATTGATATCTACTAATGATCTGTAGTAATTAGAAAATGTCTGTTTTCATCTAATTAAAAAAATTCATTCTTAATAACTACAGATTGTTAGTAGATATCAGTTTGCGCAACAGTGCGTTTGTAGCCTTCATCATTATGCACATGAAAAACATAGTTTCATTGAAGTGGTATGTACCAAGGTGCTGTATTTTGTCATAGAAAAAATTAGATTAGGGGCAATAAAACCTGATGACGTCATCAATTTGGCCTCCAAAAAATCAGATTTAGAATTCTTGTATGACCATCTTTCAATATTCATTACGGCTTAATTCTTTCTTAATTCATTAATAAGAGAACAATGGAAGGTCAAAATGCCAATTTAGCCAACCGAAATACCTTAATACTAAATAAAATCATTGTTTATCAAAAAAAGTATTGCTGTTTCCTTTATCTTAGTATCATTTGAGTTTGGATCGGAGCTGGTCCTAGGGCCAACTCTGATCGGGGTCTCTCCTAGTAGAATCGCCGATTCTCCTAGGAGAGATCCCGATCGCAGTCTGTTTCCAATATCTTAGCATCATTTGAGTTTGGATACTACCCTACAACATGTATATGTCACAGGAGAGATGTCGATCCAGTAGAATCGTCGATTCTCCTAGGAGAGACCCCGATCGGAGCTGGCCCTAGGACCAGCTCCGATCGAGATCTCTCCTAGGAGAATCGACGATTCTACTGGATCGACATCTCTCCTGTGACATATACATGTTGTAGGGTAGTATTTGTTGTCAAGTATTTGGTTGCAGTTGAAACTTCATAAAATGATAAAGTCAGTTTTTTTAAACAGATTCCATAAATTCAGCAATGGGTCAATTACTAAGCCACTTTATTTCATGGAAAGCAACACTTCTTATGTACGTAGTGGAGACCTGATACCTGTGAGAGAGATTTTTCCTACACCTGTGACATGCACACTTACACCTCTATAGCTAGACTTTTTCTAGACCTCACAATTCAACAACAGTTGAAGGCACTTGGTATGAAACATGAGCTATGAATACTCAGGAATAGGATTGAAAAGAGGAGAGGTTGTTGCAGCTACATATGGACAACTTCAACTTCGTGCATGTATTATAATAGTAGCCAGGTACATCATCACAGATTATCTAGAAGTCTAAAAATGTTCTGCAATTTTCATGAAGATGAAGACAGTGTAAGCTACGTTACATGACTGCTACAGTTATAAGCTGCTGATATTATTATACAGTATCCAAAATTCCAAATGATGTGACTAGGGGTAACAGCACTTATTCAGGGTTCTCCCCAGAGAGTGGAATAAGGGAGGCCCTCCACTATACTCTCAGCCAGCTCCACTATACTATTTTTCAAATTTAGTGTGTTTCTTCCCTATTTTCTCTGTTAGTTTTGCTAAGATTAATGACAATTCACAGATTTTTGTACCAAGTGGCATCACTTTTCCAGTCAGCATTGTCTGCAAAAACTTGTGAATGAGCAATGATCAAAACAATAGTAGTTTTGCCACTTCACAACAAAGGAATAACAACAGTATATTATACTTGTAGTATTTGACACCCTCTGTCATTGCAAAATGAACCCATTTTCATGAAAGTGCAGCACGTTGGTGCGGGTTATTTTTGCCAGCCCCTCCACTATACTAAAAAATTCTGGGGAGAACCCTGTTATTGATTTCTACCTTGAGGGTATAAACTGTATACATTCCAGTCCAAAGCTGTTCCTTTGCTTCTAATGGATGTAAAAATATCAGGCCCTATTAGAATGTCTCCAGCTGCTGAGATTGTTGGGATCGAAGCCTCCTCTGTGATGTTTCCACTTCTGCAGTGCCAGAGATGACGCGTGAGACAGCTGTCATAATATGCAGCCTGACCTTCTGTCCTGTCCTAAAGCTTGTACATGTACCTCATGAAATATCACCTAGCTTCATTGATCAAGCACAAGGCCTAGGGTTAAAGCCAGCTATTGTGACAGAAACCATGCCAACATAAACACAACATTAAGGCTATCATTTTCGGGTGACTTTTAAAGACTGACAAAACCTTAAAAAAGAAATTTATGGACAGTTAACAGGCTTTGAATTTGAACACAAAACATACTGGAAACATATGTCACACATGAATACCTTGCAGCGGAATTACATATATCCTTGTCTGAAATACCAACAGGATGCTGCAGTGTTTAGACATTTTTTAGCTAAGGCCACATTCATGCATTACTCCCAGTCTTACCTACCACTGATTTGCACTATGAATAGCTATTCTTAAGCTTTCTTGATTTAAGTTTAAGATTGAATAAACATTGTTAATGTGGTATGCAGACAAGGGACCTTCAATAGGTTGCGCTAAGCTTAATGCAATAGTTGTTAGTGGCGGAGGCATTCTGAAGGTCACAGTATCTGTCCTCTCACTTCCTCACAATCAACTAAATGGTCAATCAGCAGTGGTGCTCAGACATGGTCCAATCTCGACATCTATGTGTGCTAGATTGGTGAAAATGCAGTATTAAGAGTACTGTACATAATATTATCTGGAACCTGAAACCAATGCGAGTAGGAACAATCCTTGGTAGGATATTTCTGAGTGATCTTGGAATATCCAAACAATATATCTTTCCTAGTCCTACAAATAATTGGTCATGGCCACACAGACAGAAAGGGAAGATTTCAAAGTACAGTATGTATCATGGAATAACCAACTGGTCTTGTGTTACGGTCATGTCCTTGTGATTCCACTTTTAGCAACTTCCTTATCCTGATACTACAGCAATCTGTATCAGATGAATATCTAACTATCATTTCTCTATCCTTTAACCAGGTTCTTGGACCGGAACAAATCCAAATTTAACAGGCTAGTAGACAAAACATATCAGCAGACAAAATATTATCTTGAACTATTTGAATGATGTAAAATATTGATAACTTTTTAAAAGCTGACAAAGCAGCACATGATTATTCTGCAGCCAAACATGAATATGCGCTGAGGTTGAGCCTGTCCAAAAACTTGGCAAATGCAAAACAGATCATGGCTGAGTGAATCAATTTGTCACAGTTAATACTGTTGACAAGAAGTTGAGTCCATTGGAACTGCGCCATGAATGGTTGTCTTGATTGTGGTGAAGGCACACCAAACAATAGGCAAGCAAAGCTAACAAAAGGTGAACAACACAAATATCGAGTTCACATAGCAGCAATGGCCCTTGTCAAGTTGGTTGTTCATGGTATGTTGCTTAGAAGGGAGAGCAGACATGGTTTACGGTTTATGTGCTGAGAACACATCCCTTGCACCAATGGCTTTTGACATAACATATAAACATTAAGGTTATGCTTTATGGGTCACTTATAATCATTATACCATAGGTGACAATAAATGAACATAGTGCATCTAAATTAACTGATTACAGGCTGAACACAGTGGCATCCAGTGTGGACACAAATGTTAATCTGTGAAAAAGGTGCTCGAAATTCCAACAAACCAGAAATATATAGTGACTCTGTTGACTCTATTGAGTCTGTGAGTGTGACTAATATTTACTGCAAGACCAGCCAGTAACTATGATTTACACATCTCCAATGGGTATCAACTAAAGACTTCATAAAATCCTAGGCATCCATAAGTATAGCTAACCTGTCTGTTTCTAAAGTTCAACCTGCACCCCAGCATGTTTATCTAAGACTCAGTAAGAGCTTGCTTTCTTTCAAATCATATTTCGGGTTTTCATTTATTGTAATAAAGCTATCAGTGCTGCTGATGAACAGTTAACATCATTACAAGGGTTGAGTTCTGTCCTGATAGTTCCATCCTAGTTTCCTACCCCCTCCCTGTCCTGAAAATATGTGTCGACAGTACATACACTCATCAACATTCTACTATTTCTAGAGCCTTCTGTCTACATTGTGGGGATTTTAACTTGCCCTTCATCTTTAGTTAATGTCAGTAAAAAATGATACACTGAACCAATGTTTGACAATCAGTCATTCAGGCTCCCAATCTTACTACAGGTCACTGAACACAAAATCTTCCTCAACTTGTCCTTGTTTTAGGTCAGTTACAGAACTACCTAATTACTAACTCCGTTGACAAACAGGGTTCTCTATTTAACTCCAGGAAAAATCAAACCAGCATGCAGAGAAGCTGTTTACACTCCTCTTTGTGTTTGCTGTTTCACTGAGGGATGATCAAACATGACCTGGAAAGGAGGTTTGAGCTTTGTAAGGCCCATATGTTGCTTCCTGTCCTTTGAAGGGTTATACCTCTTGATGAGAGCAACAAAGAAAATTGGTATCTAAATTGTACACATATCTGTTTACGATAAAGCTTATGATGAAACTGTGCCAGGTATGATCAGTGTGCTGGGACTGCAAACTTAACAAACTTACAGGATTGCCAGCAACAGTGTAACCCGATGGGACAAAAGAACAGAACTGAATTGAAGTAATCACTGATGGACAGTGAGTCATGACATGGTTGTTCAGTTCCAGTTGGTATCTGTGACAAAACCTGTTTGCATATTCCACTTCTGACTAACAGCATAACAAGGTTAAAGCTTTAACATGTGTGGTTATCTGATAACTTCCATGCTGCTCTGATGTAGACAAGTATCCCCCCGCCTCCCACTTCTGTACAGCCTGAATCAAGTGAATGCTGGACTCAGCACTGTTTGACTTGCAAAAGTGGCTTACACACAAAATTACCCTTAATATCAGACCCAGGTAGTTTGGTGCCACAACCTGGTTAAATTACAAAATGTGTCTGACTTGAGGTGAGTTATCAGTGTTGCTGAATGTTTTTGGAAACCATGCCTGTCTGTATTAGAACAACAACAATTCGGCAATACACAACGTAACCTGGACCAGTCAGTGATACCTGGCTGATACATGAAAGCTGTTTATACAACTAATGGTAATCTGATATCCATCGGATTCCATCCACAAGACAAGTGTAGTATACTTACCCAGCGGGATAGGCAATAACTCCAGTGACAGGACTGCTGGCCAGACCACAGTTATTGGTGAGCGTCAGCCCCAGTACTCTCTCCAGAGTTACCTAGCATCAACACAACAAGCACAAGTGAAGATATCACCATGCATAATATACACTTTCAGACACTTGTGTGTGTTATCAGTTTTGTTCTGGTAAAAATTATGTAAGAGCTTTATAACTTTTGTACCATAATAAATTCCTATCTTGAGTACTTTGAAAGTGGAAGATATCAACATATCACATATCTCTATCTTCAACATAGATTTGGCTAGGTGAGAATAACGAAGCATAATTAATTTTTTGCTTTACATAGTAGTACCACTGATAAAAACTCCTTGGTAAGATACCCCCCTCCCCATAATGATTTTCCTTGAACAGATATTCAGACTTAAACCCGAATACAACCGTGACGGAAATTCATTATATTTCCCCAACTCACCCTGTCAGAGAGAGGTGTGGGCTTGCTCCTCCTCTTCATGGAGGGTGACCGTGTAAGTTTGTTCCGTCTCTCCATCCTTCGTGCGTTGTTCAGTTCACGTCTGTATCATCGGACGGATATACACCAACACAACCCCAAACACAGGCTTCCCCGGACCGGCTCGACAGGAAAACTCGGGCGCACAGGTCTCTGCGAGTTTACAAGGAATATTTACAGTCGTACAGAGGCTGTGCCATTCCTGCCGCCGTCTTGGTGGATTGGTTGCTGGTTAGTTTGGTGCTTGTTGCGGGGACACGATGTTGCTCAGTCCATGGCTCAGCTGCTTGTGAGCACAAAATTATTTTCTCCAGCGGCAAATTTGAACTGTGGACCGTTGTGAACCGTCCTGCTGTCAACCAGGCTTTGATTGGGTGGCTGTCCCGTGGTACTGGGATGTCTTCAACGAAAATGTTCTATTTGAGAGTCACATACCCCACTGAAAGTGGCTACTATGATAGTCGACTGTAATATTTCTGAAGACAAAATGTGGCAAACGGATTCATCAAGGTGTCTTTGTCCTCCCACAGGTCCTGCTCAAGTTGCTACATTTACATCTGTAGCCAATCACAGACCTCCTCTCGGAATGATGTTATCCTGCTCGCATGCTCATACAGGGCATGCGCGAGCCGGGGGTGTCGGGTATTCCTACGTGGCGGGAAGTTCAAAAATGAACTGACCTATCATTTTTTCCCCCCGAACACTATGTTTCTGCCTACGAGATTTGTTTTCATACAGTAAATTGTAAGGTAGCAGTAAAAAAAAATATGCCAAATTGTACCCAAAGGCTTCCACAAGTGCAAAGACGCTGCACTCATTGCACTGCACTGAGGGCATCTTTGAAGTTTGAGTGATAACGTTAACGTTAACGTTATATTCCCTCAAATCTCCGGTTCCCATTGCAGAACTTTCCTCTTTGTGTTTCACAACCCCGCATATAGAACGTTGACTTCCAAAGCAGATTCTCAGTATAAAACCTAAAATGACCACCTGTATCACAATCACTATACACTAGCGACATCTAGCGATTGTATTTAGAATTGCAGCTTGTCACGAATTATCTTCCCATGAGTGCTAAAACCCTGTCTGTGTTCTGCTCGCGTCCCCGTATTGGGGTAGAAACAAGAATATCTATTTAACGTTAACGCTGGCAACCTTGGTGTCAAATTCATGCCTTTGATATTGATATGCTGATACGAATCGTTTGTCCGAAACGGTTTCAACCAAACCGTTTGTGGGGCCCAGCTGATTGAAGTGACTTGTATCGTGCCTCTCAAGATTACTGCTGCACCTGAGGGAAGAAGATGTTCTTCTATGTTGTAGCTGGCGTGACCATGGGACTTGGACTGTATTGTGTTATTACCAGGGGACGTGGTAGGTCATCCAGGAGGTCCAGACCAAGTCTTCTCTTCACTGTTATGTAAGTTACTAATTAAGTGTTGTTGTTTCACAGGGGACGTGGGGAGGGCAGGGTAGAGTGAAGATTCTGATCTGATTTCATAGTAATAACGTTTAAGTAACATAAAATCCCTGATGCTGGATGTCACCGAAAGCACGTTATTATATTCCAAAAGACAATAAAATATTAAACTTTAGAATAGATTTAGATCAACGTTTTTGAGGCCATGTTAATTTGATGATATGGATGACATAAAATATAATGTTATATTGGAAAACACATACTAAATGTCAAGGTCAATTCCAATTCAAAGTCATCTCAAAACTCCCCTCTGGTCCACTCTGCATTAGCCTGGATACCATACCCCAACCTCAAAAATATATTTCGTCCTTGCACGATAGATACTTAAGATCGGGCTGGGATTTGGTAACCAGGCTAACTCTGCATAGGAGAATGGGTGAAAGTAGAATAGGTGAAAACAAGAAATGAAGAATCTATTGTTTGGCATTCAATTCTCTGTATTTTCTCTGTACAACCGTTCCAGATAATAATGAAGGCAACTTTGGGGGGGGGGGGATCTTTTTTTATTTGCATGCTTGCATCAGTTGTGAGGTTCCTATGCCATCCATATAATCAAATCAATGTGGCCTAATGGCTATTGATGTAATACAATCCATTCCATTTCTCTACTAACAGGTACTGGCTCTACTCAAAGACACATGTTGGGTACTGGTACCACCGCCATCTTCTTACTAAGGCAAGGGAGAAATATCCAGATGGCCACTCTGTTACATCAGCAGTGACATTTGGAGGTTTGTGTAAGAAATTGGCTTTTACATATTAAAAATTGACTCTATGATGATGAACTATGATTATGTTAACATTGATTGTTTCACTGAGGTTGTCTGCTAAGAATTTCATATCCCAAAAGTACTTCAGTACAGTTACATCAGTTGTATGTGTGTACAGAAAACGAGTAAGGTTGACCACCTGTTGATTTCTAATTTGAGTTCCCTTTAGTTGGAATTGAAAGACATAGTCCGTTGATTGACATATTATCCAGACTTAAAGATCCAGCCTGTGGCCATTGTCTCAGACAACTACAGCTATGTGGTGATGAACACCAAGAGGAGGATTGCAGTTGTTGTGGACCCTTCTGACCCAGAGGCAGTTCAGGTATGGTCCTACTCACTTTAGCTATGTGAATAGGACCAGCTAGGTTTGTTGATCTTCATTTAGACATATGCTGTAATACAGTAAGTTGTGATTCACATAAGGGATATGAAAGATGTTGAATGTAGCATGAAGCTTCTTTACTCCCCCCACATGCAGACTTTTAACCATATAATGTAAGTTGAACTACAGAAAGTGTTATGAATACATGGCAGTTAGAAGATATAGTGATGTAACAGTTAAGTTATCACCATAACATATCTGTCAGAAATTTAATAATAATTGTTATTAAATGTTAAAAAAAGAATGTTAAAAAATTTGTACTTGTGTTTTTTTTCCAGGCCTATGTGAAGCAAGAAGGTATACAGCTTGCAGCTGTGCTGACAACTCACAAACACTGGTAAATGTCGGATGTTATATGCATGTCTTTACCAACATGGATATGATCACTGGTAGCGTTAACAAAATTGGACATCATGTGACCAGCAGTTTTGGTCAGAACAACACAGATGTAAAGCTTTCCCACCTGTAAACCTTTGTTATCTGTTCTCTCTAAGGGACCACAGTGGTGGGAACCACGCCTTAAAGAGGATGTTTCCAGGTCTGCCCATATATGGCAGTGCTACAGATGGAGTTCCAGGCCTCACCAAGTATGTACCAACAGAACAAATATACCGATCTAAGTACATACTAGTTATCACTGTAACAATAAATCTTATCTTATGACAAGAAAACTTGTCATTAACTTTAGGATATAGAGATAATAGAAGCAGTGGTAAGGAGTACTGTACCACAGGTTAAGTACAGAAGACAGTACTTGTAGTTTTGTTTGTCAAACTTCTGCACCTTGTTTGTTTATTGTACTTATTGTTTCCTAATGTGTCACTCTGGAGCCCTAATTTGCCTTACGTAATAAATGTCCTGTTCAGCCCAGTACTGGATGGGGATGTAGCACAGGTGTGAGTGGTACAGTTACTGTAAGAGTTCTTACAGCATGCCCTGTATGTATGTATTCAGGATGTTATTATGTGTCCTATCCAGCCCAGTACTGGATGGGGATATGATACAGGTGGGAGGGTTGGAGTTCCATGTAATGTCCACTCCTGGACACACAGTGGGCCATGTGGTGTACCAGTTGGATGGAGCGCCATTCCAGGCACCTGACTCACTCTTCACTGGAGATCTCCTCTTTATTGGGGGCTGTGGTAAGTCTGACTTATAAGCATGAATGCATGTAGAATGCATGTAGACAACTCATGTAAAGTTGTTCCTTTAAGATTTAACATTATTCATTATCATATGGCTACTAAGTACTTGGCCAAGCAGAAGGACCCACTACATATCAGTTATGATGCCAGCGTCCATAAACATATATGGTTCAAACTCCACAGACGTGTAGAATTTAATCACCAACAGTGGCATTTTGTTCTGGTTATTGCTTGGCCATGCAGGTAAGGGGGTATGGGAGGCAGGGAGAGCAACAGTCTGGCCTGGCCAGCAAGGAAAAAGGCCAGACAAACAAAAACTGCAACTCCTATTCTGCATTCCTATTCTGAATGTAAAAAAATGGCCCTGTCCTCGTTTCTGTTATTTGAGTGCTATGATGTGGAAAACCAGGAGTTGAAATAATGTTTACCACCATGTCAGGTCGCACATTTGAGGGTGATGCAGCGACCATGCTGAAGTCTCTGGAGAAGGTCAGCAGCCAGCCAGACAACACCATCATCTGGCCAGGTGATCTCATCTTGGCCTTTTCCGTGCTTTAATTGAAGACAATATAGTAATGATTCCTTTCACTATGATTTTCTGTCTGCAATTGTCTTTCTACTTCAGTTTGTCATGGCTACTCAATCTGAAAGTTCGTCACTGGATAACAGTGTAATTGCTGGTATCATTTCTAAGGTCATGAGTACACTCTGGAAAACCTGCTCTATGGAGAGACAATAGATGGAGACAATGAGAACATCAGAGAGAAACTGAGATGGACAAAGGACAGAAGAAAAGCAAGGATGGCTACCGTGAGTTGGCTTAGTTGTAACTTGGTTTTATGTGCTGAATCCATTGTTTCCCACAGATGCATTCTGTGTATATATTTGTTTTAAGTTGTACATGATTATATGTACATGCGCAGTATACAAAATTTATCTATAATGCAGAATACAGTTGTATTTGCTGACCATTACCAATAGCAAGGTTGATAGTTGGATTTTAACATGGAAGCTCATTTGTGTTGGTAGATGTCTTTCTGGATCAAAGTTGAACTGTAATTTCCAACACAAAAGTTGAATTTACACAGATCAAGTCCAATATTTGTGTTGGAAATTACTACTCAAATTTGATCCAGTGATGATTGGATGGGAGACTGGACTTGTAATTCAGGCATGCAATAACACAATCAGTCACAATTAGTTTGTGAGCCTCATTGCCATATCCCAACAAACAGTGCCCATCAACAGTGGGAGATGAGAAACAACACAACGTGTTCCTGAGGACCAGGGACCCCGCTGTGGCTGAAGCGGTCGGCATGGCAACCAGGAGATTGACAGGTGTGACAGAGGAGTTCCAGGCCAGTGTGCTGGCAGAGCTCAGGGAGATGAAGGACAAGTTCAAGGTGTCCACATGAAGATGCTGAGGAGTGGAAATTATGTTAGATGTTCAGATTAATCATATGTTCTGTTAGACAAAAGGTATATTCATACTCTAAATGTACATGTACATAGCAAAAGTGCTTGTCTGACTGCATTTCTTTGTTACATTCCTTAGATGCATACAGAGAAATACTACCAATGAAATCTCAATATTTTGGGAAGGATGAAAATGGCACAGGATATATCCATATTGCCATGTTGATTAACTGTCTATGAAAGTGTCAAAACTATATTTCTTTCTTACTGGGTTGTGTTAACTCTGAACTCATGCATCATGAACAACAGAGGCTTGTATTGATTTTCACCCAATGTCCTTTTATTGTGAAGGTTTATGTACTCTTACAATAGTCATCTAGTCTATGTCCACCAGATAATTGAACACTGATCATCACTTCCCCTCAACTACATGTATACTATTTCATCATTAATCCATGTAATCTTGTATAAGTATAAAGTGATTAATATGAACAGTATATATGTGGTGCAGTAACATATCTGTTGCATGGAGTAATAGCAATTATTGGTGCAATAGTGGTGCAAATCTTTGGCCTTTGGTCAAGACTTAATCTTGCCCCAGACCTTGGACCCAGCACAAGACAAGACTTAATAACTGCATTAAGTGTATGTTCCTTGTTTGCTGTGGTTATACATTTGTATATGAGATGTTTGTATATATATGTATAATGTTACCCAATGGTATATACTTTATATACTATATCAGTTTACTTCCATTTAAGATTTTATGAAGAAGAATTTTAGACTGTGAGTACAAATGTAATGTGAATAGATATGGTAAACATCATTGTGGCAGGTAAGAATAAGATATCATCATAGTATAGGAACAACTAATATATAATGCTTCTGATAATCTTAAGTTCTAAAATTGTTCCTTTTGACATAGAATTATGCTGTTGAATTCCATTCCAAAAATGAAAGCCCATTGATCTCACCTTGCTGTTACTGCTCTGGTTATAATTATTTGTCTGCACAAACTGAAAGCTATTTACACTGCCCCAGGCTCTGTTGCACTCTTTAACCTGTCCTGTCACTGTTGTAGCAAAGCAAATATTAGATACTAGCATGACTTTAAAGTGAACTGAACAACTCATGGTATCCAACAATATCTTGGAAAGATTTGTAGCAATGAAAAACAAAAAGTCAAAACCTTCATATGACTTGTCAGTTAATAATTAAAGTGCTTATCTATAAGAGTTCACTATAAGTTTAGTTAGGAACTGATACAAGAGAGTCTGTACAGCAGAAAACTATGTACTAGCATGTCCAGGATTGCCAATCACCAATCAGTAGCCTTGGAGTTCATGTCACCCTCAGTGTCCTCTATCAGTTACGATACATAGGCTAGGGAGGTGCTTTGCCCTGAAGTACATGTACAAATAGTACAATGTACTACATTTCCTCTTCATTAAGTTTCATTGGCATTCCTTGCTTTGCACATAACTTTCAGTTTTATTTGACAGTCTTGGCAGGGCTTGTTACTGTGAACATGGGGTTATTTGTGCTGCATACTTTGCATATGCTTTCATTACTGTTTATGAATCTGCTTTACAGGATAAGCTAAAAAGTATGGACTTTCTTGCTACATACATATTCCAAGAACATATCCCACAGTTTGACTACCCGGTTACACGAATCCTTCACGTATCCTGTGGCGCTACTCTGCGATGTGCTTATTTCACCCTATTTCTCAGGTGGTTTGTGGAGGATGACCTGAATCATTCAAGTAGGAGTTTTCAGCAGGTTAAGAACCTTAGTTCCTTTGGTATTTATGACCATTCTACGGATGTCCTCCGAAAATTCATGATTAGTACCTGTCGAAAACAGATATGGCGTTGTTCCCAATGTCACTGATGACCAGTTGCCCATGCTGACCCACTGCTACTGCAACGGGAGCATTCATGTTGGCGCTGATGTGACGGAGAAACGTCCCTTTAGCGTCAAACAACTCCACACGGCGGTTCCCCGTGTCTGCCACGACGACGTTGCCGGATGTGTCGGTACACACGCCACGGGGTTGGTTCATCTGACCATCACCGGTACCGTAGCTACCGAACTTGAACAGGAATTTCCCCTTCCCGTCATACACGAAGATGCTGTGGTTTTCATCATCGGAGATGTAGATGTTTCCATCGTTGTTCACAGCGAATCCACTGGCATGCTTAACGCCGTGTTTCCCGCCACCGACGTGTCGAACAGTAGAACCGTTCGGCTTACAGATGTTGACGGCGTCACGGCTGACGTCGTACGGCAGGACGATGTAGTTCTTTTTCTTGTTCACGGCTATGCTTAGGCTCGAGGATGGATATTTCAGCTTCAGGTCTATCTTGCTGACGAAGCTGCAGTCTTTAGCATACTGCACGGCAAGTTGGTCACGTGTTTTGTCGATAACTCCCACCACCCAGAGGTTCCCTGCCTCCTCCTCCTCGACATCATCTGGCCCCATCACCTCCGTGCCGGCTGCACCTGGAACAGAAGTGGTGAAATGGCGGATATGGGCACCCTGCAAATTGTAGACCAGGATCCGGCAGTTCCTCTTGTCGGTGATGTACACCTCGTTATTACGAGCGCGGGAAACAGTCGCACCTGTTGAAGCTATCCCCGGGATGGTTAGTCTAGGACCTGGGCTTGTTGGGCTACCCGGCCCCGGACTTGTTGGGCTACCCGGACCCGGACTTAACGGTGGCTATATCCACCTGTCTGTGGAGTGAG
>NC_049979.1:17897408-17898507 GCF_000003815.2 Branchiostoma floridae | reverse complement strand
TGAATGACTGGAGACTAAGGTTGCCTAACTTTTGATTGCGGAGGTCGATGGTAGCTGGCTGGAAGGTGACAACCTGTGCTTGTATGGGCGCCAGCTGCGACGACGGGTCGGTTCGGTACCTCGATAGCATCTTGTGCAGGGCCGCCTCTTGCCCTAGGGCCTCGCGACCCCCCTGACTCAGGGAGAGCCGTGCAGCGTCACATGCCTCTGTGAGCTGAGCAACTTGCGCGAGTAGTGCGTTGTGCTTCTGTTTGATGGGTCCAAGATTCTGACGGTAGTTTTCGTCAATCTCAGACAGCAGGACTTTTTCGGAGCTGCGTAGCTGCGCTATTGCGTCAGCCACAACCCTTGCGACACCCTCGTCAGCTTCTTTCTTTTGCTGGTTCAGCCTTTTCTCTCCGTGCTCAAGGTGCTGGAGCTTCCCAACGATCGTCTCGCGGAATCGATGGCTGTCAGTGATCAAGCTCGCGAATACATCCTTTCTTTGGAATGCCCCTTCTTCCACACTCCAAAACGTGTGGCCTGTGTGCCTCTCGTTGACGCAGTGGTTGCAGGCTGGCATCTTGCACTGCTGGCAGAACAAAGCTATGTCCTGCCCTGGGTGGAAGTAACATTTGCCTTGGTTACGTTGCTCAGCCTTCGGTGGACTTGTGGAAAGCTTGTCTGAGAACTGCTCACAAAGCTCGGCCACAAGACGGTTGTCTTGAAAGCCCGACACGCCCTGAGCTGGCAGGTCCACTGACACACGGCACATCGGGCATTGGAAGGGCTTGCGCGCTTCGGCCCAATCTCGCAGACAGGTCGAACAAAACGTATGCTGGCAGGGCAGAACTTTCGGTTTCTTGAAAGTATCCGTACAGATGCTACAGGAGAGGAATTCCTCTCTCATCTGTTGCCTAAACTTTGACTCGTACTGCTGTGTGGTAGCCATGATAATTCAAGGTGATGGAACAGGTTTTACCAGTGATGACAACACACAGGTTTCACATCGTCACACAGGCGAAATGTCACTCATTTGTACTCTCCAAGCAGAGGTTTAGGCTCCGGCTGTTTTTTAACGTTTTTTTAGTCGTTTTTATCGGGCTTTCTATTTTGCCAT